>NW_024582580.1:727497-746670 GCF_018398535.1 Haplochromis burtoni
GATTTTTTTTTTTCACATTCTGTCTCTCACAGTTGAAGTGTACCTCTGGTGCAAATTACTGACCTCTGTCATCATTTTAAGTGGTGGAACCTGCACAATCGGTGGCTGACTAAATACTTTTTTGCCCCACTGTATCTGGGTTTGAGTGTTGTGTGTCCTTCCGGGCTCAAACCGGGGATCTGTGATTACAGACAAAGTCCACCATCCCAAATCACAGGCTCAGCTGTGAAAATGCACCCACCTTAAGATGTTGGAATGCTTATTATAATTTTAAAAGGTTCTGCAGCTCATTCTGAATACGCCCATGTCAGCTGATCTTTTTGTAAATGGTGGTTTACAGTTTGAATTAATAACTATAACAGTAAAATTGCGCAAAACAAGTTAAACTTCATGAGGGGAAAAGGAAGTCTAGATATCCTCTGTTTAACAGAGGATTGAAGTTGGTGGAAAATGCACAATTTGAGTTCACTTCAATGTTTTTAATAACCGGATAAAAACGGTAATTAAAAAACAATAAACAAAAATTCTAAATGATGCATTTGATAAAAGTCATGGGCATTGCTTTGTTTTATGATAATCACATTACTACTCATTTATCTACCTGATAATTCGCCTCATGTTTGACTGACTTCTTTGGGTTTTTACTGGCAGCACGGTGTTTACAACTTTAGTAAATATCCATCTTATTTCACCACTAACCCATAATCACATCAGTGTCATTTTAAAGGAACACTTTGTCTGCTACTACACAACAATATTGCTTGTTCGGTTCATTAATTTACAAAGAATGTGGGTCTGTACACACAGCGTGCACCTAATATAGTCTGGTTTCAAATCAGGAGATTACAGTACTTTATGTTTCACTGTATGTGATCAGTAACCTCGTGAACTGAATAATGTTTACTTCCGGAGGTTATCTGGCCTTTTTTGGAGCTCTCTGTTCCTTATTTGGGTGTTTCCTGTGTGATGTCTGTTATGGAAAACAAATGCTCTTTGGTTTATTGTCTTTCTTTTTTTATGGTGTGTGTAATAAACCCAGAAAATGTGTATTCTTCAAGTCAGAATACATATAATTATTATATATAGAATATAGATATATATCTATATTCTATATATATATATATATAGATATTTATATATCTATATTATTGTAGGGTAAAGACCCTACAATAATGTAGAGATAGCTAGGAATATTGCTTATTTAAATATTTTTAATTGTGAGATACACATAAAAGTGCAAACTGATTATGCTTACTGGCAAAACTTTTGTTTTTCCTTTAATTAATTTTCACAAGGCTCTAGTGATAATAATAATAATAATAATAATAATAATAATAATAATAATAATAATAATAATAATAATAATTTCTTTTTAGAATTACAAAGTACCCTGTCTACTCGAATAAAGTTAAATTGAACCTGAAAAGAAAAATATTTTAAGAGATGCTTGTTTAGATATGTATTATTACTGTTATTATTATTATTAGTAATAGTATTAGTATTAGGAGTTAGTAATAGTGATATTTAAGGAATAACTCTAAATGTTAAAATGGTAAAGTAATTTATTTAGGCAGCAAGTTGAATGATTATTTTTTAGCTAATCATTAATATTTAGGTCTTTAAATTCCATAAAGTGTAAATGATTATTGTTTTCAAATTCACAACAACCACAAACATGCAAAAAATAATAATTTAAAGATTAATTGGGAGTTTTTGATTAATTTTATATCGATCATTTGACCGATTATTTCGTCTGTAGTCGTACATTTAAAGTTCTAAGTACGTTTCAAATCGAGTGACACGGCAGTAAATCTAAAGCAGTCTTCGAGGTAAACTTCTCCTTGTTGCAAATTAATCGCAGGAGTAACTGTGTTACTTTCTAACGCGTTACCGGCTGACAGTAGGATCAGTTTGTTGTGTAATCCAATAAGCTCCAGTCCGTATTTCCCCTCAAGCCCATCTGGCTCACTGGCAGGGTTTGTTTACTGGCGGAGGGGCTGGGAAGAAGGGGATCCTACAGGACCAGGGAGACCTACCTCTGTGTGTGGAAGAAGAAGAAAAGGAAAAAAAACAACAACTATAAACTCCGATAAACCTACTTTCCTCCCGTTTAGATACACACTTTTGACCGTAGCGGGCCGCCGTGCAGTGCACTGAGCGCAAATTGGAGCGTGTATGTGAATTTCTTTTCTTTTTTTAAATTCCCAAACAAAAACAAAAAAGGAGAGTGGTGCTTCTGCTTCTGAGCTGCGACGAAGTCTGCGCTGTCAGCCTTTCAGAGAGCGGAGGTGTTGCTGAAATATCTACACGGACTGTGGAGGAAGTTTTCCAGCCAAGCCGACAAAATTCACAACACAAACATGAAAACTGGGCTGTTTTTTGCTCGCTGTGGGACTTGACGGGATTTTTTTTCTTCTTTTTTCTGTCTCTCTATCTCGCTCCCTCTTTTTTTCACGCTAACGTTACGCCACGCATGCCACAACCATCGAGTCAGCAGCAAACGACTCCCCTATTTTTTTTTAAAAAAATCCCTCTTAATCACACCAAAGCTAGCTTTTATTAAGATTTTTGTGCATGCATCATTTCTATTTTTTGAGGATGAAATGCATTGCAGCCGAGTTGCCACGCGTCGCATTTGGTGAAGTTAAAATTAACTGAGTGGGCTGCTGAAAAGCGGCGCAAACTTCGCTTGTGGCCTGAGCTGGAGTGGAGCAGGGGCCAGGCTAGCTAGCTCAACTGTAGCACCAGCGCTAACCAGCTTCTTCTCGGCTAGCGAGCCCGTTTTTGCACTTTTTTTTTCACCGACACTGACACACTCAGCTGGGCCAGAATAACAACCAAAAAGCACTTAAAGTCATAAAAGAGCACCCACGCCCTGTGTTGGCGTTTGTTGATGGTGGCGCCCCCCGCCCCACAGTGAGGTGGCTAACTTTAGCAGCAGCAGCACTGCTAGCTTGTGTTTGACTGAACACGTTGGAGTCGTTCCTCCGCCCATCTTCCGGGATGTCTTTTATTTATTTTTGTTTACCTGTTGGCCCACGCCGCAAAACAAAACCAGTTTCCTGAAGGTACTTCTCTCTCTCTCTCTCTCTCTCAAGTCCGAGCTGTCCTGCTCGTCAGGAGGTTTTTCTTTTTATATTTTTCTGATTTTCGACCGGGAGTAAGCGCTGCATGGTGTCAGATATGTGGCTCCGGACTTTGCTTTTGGGGTTTGTTTTGACCGCAGTCTGCTTTATGATGAGCTGTCACCAAGCGAGTGCAGAGAGTAAGTAACACCAATTTTCACATTTCATGTTAAGCTCTTTTTAAAAACTGTGTGAAACTTAGAGTAAGTAGCTGTTTGTGCTGTGCAGATGCCTGTTTTCTACCCTGAGAGAAAGCAGAAGTTTTTTTGCGAAAAAGAGCGGAAAACGCACAGATTGAAATTACGCTTGATTAAAAAAATTAAAAAATGACAGCCAAGTGCTGCGAAAATTCTCCTCAGTTGCAGTGATTGGGTTAACGAAAGCAATCAAAAAAATCTTTACACATATTTTAATAGTGCCAAGATAATGGTTGATCGATTTCACAAGTGACTTATCAGGTTTTCTTTATCTACAGATATTTACACCCACGTAGTAGCTGCTGTAGTTATTATATGAACATCCAAAAACACAGTAAATCACTATTATTATTATTATTACGGTTTTACTCTTAAATGAAGCAAACATCCCGCTGATTAGTCGGATACCCTGCTGCAATATTGCCATACTGTTTTTTTTCTCTTGTTTTGTTAGTGATGGTGAGTTGATAAAAAGCACGCAGGCTGCAGCAGCAGTGCTGTAGACAGCCCCTGCATTGAAGGGACAAAGGTTAGCAGTTATCGGCTGTGTGAGTCTGCACTAACTGTAAACAAATTAAGTAAGTAGTCTGAGAATTTAGTAGAATTAATTGGTTGTTATTGTAGATGCTTAAGCTTGGCTTGTTGCTCTGCTCTGTGCAGGAATGTGACAATAAGCCCCCTTTAAAGCCCCTCACAATCCCTTCTACACCCTGTTGATAAGAATGAATGAACGGCATTTGCAGTGACTCTGCAAACTGACAGTTTTCCACTGTGGGAATCTTTATTATAAGGGTAATGTTACTAAGAAAAGGTGTGGGACATTTTTAAAGATGTCTGCACAGCAGAGCAGTGATATGGCAGAGATCAGTCCTTGCCCCATATACCAGGAAGTTGAGTTTTATCAGAGCAGATGATTCATTCCAGGTTATCTTTGATTTATAGGTCAGAAGAAAAATTTTAAAACCTTTTTTTTAATCTGCAAATAACTCTTGGGTTGTTTCCTTATTGTCCAGCCAGAATAACTTGTTGAAATAATGCTTGTCACAGCCTTTTGGTGGAAGAATATTGGCTCGTGTTTGGTGCATCTGTCAATACTTTTTGAGTTTTATACAGTGAAATTACTCCCGAAGTGTGGATTTTTAAAATGACTTTAATGTTAAAATCAGACTTTAAATGTGGTGTAAATGCCTTTTTTTATATGATCTTCAAAAGTCCGATGTAAACTGGTAAGCTAACCAGTTTTCCTCAAGTTGTTTGTTTACAAAAATGTTTGCCTGTAGGTTCATTTGATGGTCAATTTTGTGCACGGTTGCAAAGTAAAAACGATTTTGTACTCATCACTTTTAATCCTGTTTAGTTACTGTAATATCTAAGAGAAAATGCTCTGCTTTTTGGTACAGTTCTGTTACACAAGCACATAAACACGTTTTCAGATGAACAGATAAACAGAAGCCCCTCCCGTGTATGTACATTATGACATTTATACAGTGTGTGCACAGCCCCAGGTAGCTTTGACACTCCTACTGCTTCACTATATGGCATTGGTTTGACGTAAGAGGCAATCGGATAAAAAGAAAAAGCGCAGAGTCTCTTGCCTTTCATCAGATTTAAATGAGGAGCGTTTGGAGCGATGCCATCAAGTCAGGCTGAGCGAGAATTTTAAGATATAAATCTGAAGCAAGTTGTGTAATTGCCGTGCAGCCCCCCTCTCGCTCCTCTCAGACTTAAGGGTGAACCACAGACGGGAAGAGTGGAACCTGGGCCCCACACTGCTCGATTTCATAAGCTGCACTGACCAGTGTTGAAGTCAGAAAATCTTTTGAGCTACTTGTTTTTCGCTGCCCAGCTCAGCTTGATGGAAAAACTCACTTAATAATGGAAACTTCATATTCACCGTGAATTGATTTCATTCACTAAGCATCAATTGAAAATGTTGAAGCCGTCACCATTTTTGGTAAATATTGTGTATTTTATGCTTTTAGCTGGACCCTGTAAAAAGTACGACAGATCGATTAGAAAGATTTTGTTTTTGTTTTTTTACATTCACACTTTGAACATTTGGCGACTGCAGAACTGATGTGATAAACATCAGCTTAAGTCATTTATAAGTGTCACCTTCTTTACTGATGTGACAGTGCAAGTCACCAAGAAGAGTAATTGTCAATACATACATCCAAGAAACTGGAAATATGACTTCAAGTGCCAGAAGTTTACGATTCAGAAAGCAAATAATGTAGGAAAAATAAAGCATAAATACAGTTTTTTCTCCAAACGAGGGCAACAGAAACAGGTGATTAGTTTGGGGTTGTGTTTTAACGTCAGGGGGGGAAAACAGACTAGTTAATTCTAATTTAAAAAAACAACCGACTTTCAGAACCTCTAATATGTGCAATCCTGCTCTGTTGTTAAATTCTGTTAGTACTTCCCCAAATTATGTACTGTCACCTTTAAAATATACTGTGTGTGCTGTCACATGACTGTTCTGTGACTCCCCTGTCTGTGACATGAAAACATCATGGAGGAAATGTCAAACACTGAGCCAACTGCGCAGTTTGTACCAAATAAAAATGGGTTGTTGTTTTTTTTTTTTGCTGTTATTTGGATGCTACTTTGGTTTTAGTAAAGACGACATCAACCAAAGCAAAGGGAACAAAAAAAAGAGTGCGAAAAAATAAGGCCATACATCAGTCTGTTCCAGCACTTGGAGTACAAATAAATCAATAAATCAATATATAAATATTCAGGGTCTTATCACAGCAGTCTAATAGATTGGGTTAAATTTAAAAATATATTATTAAATATAAAATATATAAAAGCATGAGCTGCTTCGATCTTATGTCCCCTTACGTCGCGCTTCAAGGGCTCAGGTGGTCGAGTCGTGTTATTGTTGTGCCATGATAACATATCACCTTAAGAGCGTTAAACAGCCGGGGCTCGCCATGAAGCCACCGGCACCCTGTTGTCAAGCACCACTTTGGTCAAAAAATCAGGCAGCGATCCAGCAACCTGGCGCCCTTGATTTACGCCACCCGACAAGAAGAGCAATTGTAGGGCAATGAAACTGTCCCTTCCCCCCGCCACCTCTTCAAAAACACTACACACAAGCTGCCACTGTGCCCTCAAGTACCAAAGTCACAAGTGCAGTTGACATGTATACAATAGTGTGATTTTTGCATTTGTCATCCGAAACAATGGCTCTCTAATCCTTGTTGGCACGTTCAGGTTTGAAATTTATGCACTGCTTGAAAACGGTAATCTGACACACCTGCACTCATTCGTTTTATCCACTCATGCTGACGGTGAAACCTTGTAGTTTCTGATCTTTACCCTTGACACTGTGGCCTTGTTTAAAGAAAATATGCTTGTTAGCGTGCTGTCACACTTCAGAGGTAATAATTACCTCGGTGCTCGTGCTGTTTGTATGAACTCTGTGGGTTGTTTTTTTTTTAAAAGGCTCTTATGAATCCCGGTGGTTAAAGCCAGTAGTGACATTAGCTGTTTTGGCTGCTACTGCACTGTGTCAGCAGTTTTGCAAAGTAACAGGCGCCCCAAATTTAAAATGAAGGACAAATAATAGGGTTGTGATTTATATTTTTACATAAAAAGGGGGTTGTATTGCTAACCAGCCGAGAGAATAATGTGTGAGTGCCGCTGAGTGGGTACTAAATGATCTTTGGTCCACAGCCACAGTATACAAATCACACAATCCCAAGGGGAACTTTGTGGTGTGGTCGGGCTCTCTGTTTTACTCAGTTTCACTCTATTTAAAGACTGAGGCCTGATTTCTTTGGTTTTAACGTTTTCCTTGTTTTTTGCACTGTATTGTTAATGTGCTGTGGTTCCCAGTTGCTGACATATTTGATGATTAAACTCTCAACCCACGCCTCCTTTCTGGACTCTTGTAAGAGATTCTACACTGCGGAGGATGACTTTGACTCTTGACCAATTTCTGAAGAAAGTTGCATCTCTTCAGAGTCGTAGTAATGTCACTTTCTGGCTGTTGTAATATCTGACCTTGCACAATTCAAAAATGATAAATTTCTGAGCTGTAATTGGTGCTCAGGAGCTCTCCATAGCAGATAGTTGGATGTTTGTTTGTTTTGTTTTTTTTAATAAATACAACATTTAGTTGAAGTAATTCTTAGAATAGTTTTGAGCACGATGTTAGATAAATGAAACCTTATTTCTACAATTAATTTACAATTTTTCATTTTCACTTTGAGGTTTTAAAACCCGTCTTAAAGAGGATCACATCACGTGCCAGTTTGTGAATGTTCAGTTAGTTGTAGCCCTGTTTGAGAAAACAACACAACAGTGAAACTTAGAAAAGGGAAGTGTTGCAATCACTGAGTGCTTGCGCTCCTGCATGCTTATTGAGGCTCAGTGATAATATACACCATCAGCCTAACAGCCCGAACCCCCCCATCCACTTCCTTCTCTACATCAGAAGCCTTCTGTGCCTGTTGATGCTTGCAGCTGTAGTGAAAGGATTGCGGTTTTGTACGTAGTGCCACTGAGCACAAAGTGGACAGATTGTGGCGCTCAGACTGTGCAGCATTGACTCCTTTGGTTCACATATGCACACAATTTGTGTTCTGCATTAAAGCTTCAGTGAGCTATAGATTAGTGCATGTTGATTCAAATTAAAGTGCAACTTGTGACCTAGGCGGGATTTACACGAGGCATTCACAATCTGCTAACTGTGTGGATTAATTATGAGGACGGTAACATCATAACTGTGTCTGCACTTACTCATGAAATTAATTGTGTGGTCTTGTTTGCTGTATGGCTTCATTATTATATAGAATTGGGTCACACTGTTGGAGCTTGTGGGTAGATTTTGTTTTTCTCTCAAATGTGATCAACTTCTATGGATTTCCTTTTTGCCTGATTGACTTTTATTACAGACTGATTACATCGTGAAGCAGACCACCTTCAAACATCACCCAATGAATCTGAGTGCAATAATGTGCCGTAGAGCTTTTAGAGCGATTAGTCGATGAGCTGGTTAAGGGAGAATTAATCTGCTTGTGTTCTGATGTGAGATTTCTTTCACATTGTCCAACCCTTAAGTTGGATTGCGCACTCTGAAAGTCAGAAAAGCCCCACCAACCCTGACTTCTTAAACACAAGTAAAACTGTAAAACTTGTAATTTGTATTACCGCTGCTGTGTATTTGCAACTCACTAGCAGGCAGCGATCCAACACTCACTATATAAGCTATACACAAGCACGCGGATGTGCTGCAGCGATGTTTTTAAGCACAATAAAACCAGGCATTGTGCTGTATTGGTAATGATGGATGAATGGCTTTACCTTGCTAGGGAGCACAACAAAGGCTGCTTTTCCATCTGCTACTACTGGAATGCAGTCAACTTGGGAATGACGTCACTCCCAGCTCCAATATCCAGATTCTGAGGTAAAAGGGGTAAAAGGAACGCTGCATGAATCCATGTCTGGAAAACTGGGTGATATTGACATAAGGTTGAGTTCCAGACCAGTTGGCTTTTAAAAAAAAAAAAGTTTTATGTATAAAATTATTAAACAATGACAAATAATAATCTGCTTAATTATCAGCTTTAAAAATAATTGTTGGGCTGCAACTTCTACCTGGTGGTGCACAAGTTGTGTTGGACATTAGTACAAAGTCTGTGACGTCGGATTGCACTGGTTTGTGCGAGAGTAATAGAGTCCAGTTAATTCACAGCTAGTCACTGGAGTTGTGAGTCATATGTGCTGCCTCCTAAATGTAGGGATGTCACCAGAACCAATACATATGGTACCATTTGATTTTAAAATACTTCAAGAAATAATTCAAGTTGAGTTAGTTTCAAAAGCATCCAAAGTATTACGTTTCTTTTGTTATTCTGAAATGGACGTATTGAATTGGGTATCGAGAATTGCTTAATTCTGCCGGTATCGTTATAGACATTCCTACCTACGTGTTCCTCCTAGGCAGCACGCTCACTTAGGGCCATGTATATATATGGTTGCAGACACAGACAGGAAGCTGGAGATGTGTAATTTGTGCATTGTTATGTAAGTTTTCTGTCCACATGGTCACAAATAACATGCAAACACATGGACATCGGCACGGGTCCTTGTGCTCACCATGATAAAATTGACCTCATGCGGACCCGAGCAGACTTCTGGATGTGGAAAGTACAGTCCGGGTGTAAGGGTGTTTGTATGTCACTTTCATCTTCTTTCCAAACTTCAGCTGGGCACCACGTCCATTTGTCAGGTTGCTTGCGTCGCCTAGGTCACAAGTGTGACTTTGTTGGTATTGTGTCTCGACTTCTGCGCGTGCAACGTAAAGGATACACGGCTATTTTACACCATCTCTTGTGGTCATCTGAAATTCACAGGACATCGTTTCATGTCTGCACTGTTTAGTTGTTTAAACCGAACTCTGGTTTGTTTTCCTGCTTGGTGCGCTTCATTTCTGAAGATGTAATTGCATTTGGGTGCAGACCAAAACATCTGCACCAGGACCCTTTAGAGGAGCTGGTCTCGTTTTTTTTCCAGATGAACTCAAGAGTCGTTCATTTATCACGAGGTGTTCAGACCTCGAACCAACCTAACTGTTAAGTGTACACTGTAAGTTAAGTCCCTTCCAGGCGCCAGCTTTTCTTTGCATTTTGGGATTGGAGAGAGTACCGTTGACCAGCGGGCCACGGACGACGTACCGGTCCATGAGTCGTTTGGTACCAGGCCACAAGAGTTAAGGCTCGGGTGTGAAATGTATGGTTTTTAGAGTTTTTAGAGTTTCTTTTTTAATCGTTTTTATTGTTAATTCGGTTTCCTGGGTCTTTTCCCGTGTGTTATGAATAAATCTTCTTTTTTTTGGTACCAGTACTGATTTTATTTTGTTGTATTTATCCACGACACCTTAAATGCCGGCCCGTAAAAATATTGGTCGGACATAAACCGGTCCGTGGCGCAAAAAAAAGGAAAAATGGCCGCAATCTCCAATCGTCCTTTATATTTCTTCATCGTTTGATGCACCAAATGTTCAGAACTCAGACATATTCACCTTACAGTCAGTAATTTACATTGAAAGCAGCAAATCTCCTCCAGCTCTGAGAAGCTGATTATTTGTTTAACTAACTGCTTATCAGAATGTTGTTTCAGTGCTAATGATCTGCATTTTCCTCTCATCCAGATAAGATAATCCAGACACGGTAGTATATTGTGGACGTGTAAATGGAGGCTGGGTTATTTGAGCGATAATTAATAAAATGCCCAAAGAGGCCAAAACCAACTATTTATCCTGCTGATGAATGGTGTTAAAAGACCCAGTTTTTCATAATAAAAGAATATATTGCTCAAAAGAATTCTATTTCGTCTTTTCGTGCGATTTGTTGCTCATTATAAATTTCATTTAGGGAAAACATTTACACTGTGATTATTATAGTTATTATTAATACATTTCTGCCTGCTCTTTTGTGTCTATCATAGTGCTCCTATTCGATTAATTATAAAGTAAATCTCTCTCAAAGGTGTAGGCAGCGAGAGACATGATGGCTGTGGTGAATAGAAATGTGCCCCTCTAACGACTCTAATTGATGACTCAAAGCAGTCTTTTCAGTCTCTGGTTCAGAGTAAGGGATGTATGGAGAGTGGGAGCTGGCCTATTGACAATAGAAACCTTTGTGAAATCTCCCAGTTTCTCTGTTTCTCACAATACGGGGAGCATGTAAATTCATCAGTGGTCCCAGTTTGTCTTGTTTCAGTCATCACATGTTGTCATGAGCTAAATTTAAGCCGCCTTAGTTTTTGTCTCCCAGAGTTTTGTTTTTGAACTTGCTGTTCGCAGGTAGAGAAGAGTGCTCGGACAGTTTCTTTCTCTGCCGCTGCTCCAAAATTCCTCACTTACACACCAGGGCTGCTATGTTCCACTTTCCAATGTGAGCCACTATCGGTAGGACTGGAGTGTATTAGATTCTCTATTGGGAATGTGGTGCTAAAAATACTGGCCTGGCTGAAAGTGTACACTGATAGGAACTTGCACTCGCCGCCCTGTGATTATTCCCCTTCTCATTTTAGTCCTCTGCTTTCTGCCTTAGCTGTGACTACACAGCCACTGACCCTTCGTATTGTAAACTTCGGCTGTTGTTTGTTCTTTTTAATGGCGTTGCTCGACTGTGTGTGGGGCCTTGTATGATACAGAGAGAAGCTTGTAGTTGTAAATGTGTTTCCTAATGGATCTACAGTAGGCTGCTGGCAGTTTGTCAGTCAGTTTGATGTGAAAAGTTTAAATTTGAAGTAGATGTGCTGAAAGTAAAAGGATTGTGGCCCGTCATATGTGCTTACAAGTTAGCAGTGCCTCCAAGGAGAGCTGCTGATCTTTGTGTAGTTTAAGAAGAGAAATGTGCTTTTTAACAAACTGAGCTGCTTTTAACGGGCAGCAGCTGAAACCCTCATTTGAACATTTTACGCTCCGTCTTAAACACGCCTCCGAGTTGTAGGCTCAACTCCAGATAAGTGCTGAAGAATTAGCTTCCTGGTTAAGGTTACAAAGTGAAACGCTTGTTGTTCAGTCTCCCGGTGATTGGACTCCGTGTTTGTGCTCTGCTTGTCTTGTACTGTTATGCAACAGAAGGTGTAAAATGAGCTGCGGCCATAAAGACAAGTACACCTAGTGGTTACATTCGTCTCCACACGGCTGACCGGTTGACTGGTTGATGTCCCCGGCTCAGCGGTTGGCCCTTTGGTAAACAAATGCAGTCCACTCTCAGCAGGCCGCACACCTCCAGCATGACTAAGGCTGGGGTGACCCATATAGCACTTCCATGAGGTTAAGAGTTTGGCTCATTTGAAAAAAGGCATTTTAGGAAATTACCTTTAGTTTTCTTTATACTCAACTCCCTGTTTTTTTTGTAGCTCTTGCAACACACTGGACATTCATCTAAAGCTGATGAAATCAATTTATTTATTAATATTTCTTAATTTCTGCTGCAAGTAATAAAAGTAATTTTATGTCTGCATGACTCTTACACCTGCCAGAGTCATCAAAAGTCCAAAATCTTTTAATTCATGCCTTATTTTTTAATTCTTTCTATTTCAAGCTGGGCATGTTCTGTTTACATAAATATGCAGGTCAGGAAACTTAGTTCAGGGTGAGTAAAAATGTGAGAGGATTTCAAAAAAATACCCAGAAACTGCTGTGGTTCTTAGGGTTAGCTGTAATATTGTTGAGTTTTGGACTAAACATAAGCAGTGGTGTCAAAATAACACTTGACAGACGAATGATAGTTTCTGGCTAACATTAATCTCACGTGTTGCGTCACAGCGATACAGTAGACAGAAAAACATGTAACCCGTCTGCGGGGTGGCATAGTTAAGGAATTTCTCATCGAACAGGATCATGTGTCTGGGTGAGCACTGACAAAGCCACAAATCTGCTACTGGTGCAATACATGGCCATTACCAAGGACAAATATTTTTAATGCATTAGCTAATGTTTTTTATGGTCTTGAGTTACAGAAGCAACTCCACAAATCAACTCGGCATAACCAAGGATGAGCATAGCCTCACGTTGATGACAGCGCTCCATATTTGACAGAGGCTCACAGACAGATATGTGGTTGCTAAACAAAATGTCAAGGAAGATGGTCTGGTCTTTATCAAAGTTAGGGACATAGCCACATATTTTCTTCAGGAAAGAAATATCTCCTAATTATCAAGAGATCTATTTTCCCCCCCATCTGTCACGTCTTACTTCTTCGACCTTGTTTTTCCTGTGCACAGAGCAGACATCTTGTGTAATGCACGTTCGGCACTGAGAAGAGCAGACAACACATAAGATTAATTGTCCTTAGAAATTTTTTTTGTCTTCACACCCAAGAGCCAAAACATTTTTCTGAAATGCATCACAGTTTCGTCACTCTTAATGGCGTACTGTACATTTGAACCTCTCCACCAATTTACTGTTTATTATTCTGTATGTGACACTAGAACTCGTTTCTAAAGAATATGTTTCTGTCTTTCTGATTCTCTTTTCAGTTTGTCCAAGCAAGGACATCCGCAACAATGTGACCAACCTGCGGACGCTCGAGAATTGTACTGTGATTGAAGGCCACCTGAAGATCCTACTCATGTTCAGGACCAGGCCTGAGGATTTCAGAGGCATAAGTTTCCCCAAGCTGACAGTCATCACCGACTATCTGTTGCTCTTCAGAGTTTACGGGCTAGAGAGCCTTAGCGAACTCTTCCCCAACCTGACGGTCATCAGAGGCAACAATCTCTTCTTCAACTATGCCCTGGTTGTGTTTGAGATGCTCCAGTTGCGCGAGATCGGCCTTCACAGTTTGATGAACATCACCAGAGGAGCTGTGAGAATTGAGAAGAACCCTGATCTCTGCTATCTCTCCACCCTGGACTGGTCCAAGATCCTGGACTCGGTGGAGGACAACTACATCGTGGCCAACAAGAATGACAGAGAGTGTGGCGATGTGTGTCCAGGGGCGGCAGTCGGAAAGACCACCTGCCAGACGACCACCCTCAATGGGCACTTCAGTGAACGCTGCTGGACCCACAACCACTGTCAGAGAAGTAAGCAGCTTTTTATTAAGATTATCTACTAAAACGTGTGCTATCTGTGATGCAATCACCTATTAACACATCCATTCATCCATGTCAAGTCAAGTTTGTTTATATACCACATTTAAAAATCAGCAGCTGTTGACTAAAGTGCTGTATTAAAAACAAAAAATAAATAAAATCAAATAACATAAAACAAAGGACAAAATGATAGCCTTTAAGAAAGGAAACATAAAGTGAGAAAATCTGAGTAAAAACGACACAAATAAAAGGAACTCTGAACTCAAACATTTAGAAGCCAAACATTAAAAATGGTTTTCAGGTGTCTAATGTCAGAGAAGTACCAATGTTGGCCAGTTTGATTCACAGTTTTGGTGAAAAAACTGCAAAGGTTTCTCAAAACTTGGATTGTTGTTACACACTTCTAGATTCCTTGCAAAGGATTTTTTTAAAAACATTTTTAAAAGGAGCACCGAACACATTGACCTCTGCTTTCTGTTCATTTAAGTTAAGAACATTTAAAGCCATCCATGTCCAAATATCTCCCGAAACAGCGCAGCAGGGCCTTCAGAAGAATTGATGTTTGAGTGGCACGTAAATCTTCAAGTCATCTGCATATAAGTGAAACGCAAAAATAAATGATAAGTAATAAATAATAATAATTTTTTTTTTTTTAATGAGCAAGGGGGAGCATATGAAATAGAAAAAAGGGCTTTTGAGAAGATGTATCTCGGTATTAAATGCAGCGCTGAGGTTTAAAAGTACTAAGATGGCAGAATCTCCTTAGTCAGTAATAGTTAAAAGGCATTTAACTTGAAAGTTCAAGCCATCCATCCAGTGAAACACCATTCCACCTACCCATTCATCCTGAACTTTTCAGTGACTCAGATAGTCATAAGCCTTCTTTTATAACAAATGTTTTTTAAATACAAATTTATTGGAAATTCAAATTCACTTCTAAATCTACACTTGACAGTTTAGATATACAAAGATAAAACTTGAAAGGTCTCAAAAAACAGTCCTGCAATAAATCTGGCCTTCACGAGGAGGATAATGTCCAGTTTTCACTAACAATGTTTGAGGTCGTGTGTATTCGGCTGTGTGATCATTCTTGAATGATGCAGTTTGACATTGACCCATTTCTATTGTGTGCTTATACCCTTATTGATATTAATATGAACATTGCTACCTGTATGGATAGCATGGCCGTGTGGATACCATGAAAGGGCATGGAGGGCACCACAGGAGCTCCTCGTGACATAGCAGGCATTAATGACAGCAGACTAGTTAAAGTAGGTTTTTGTATGCAGGCTGAAGCATCTTAACTGGCATTGCATATGATCTTTGCCAATAGGATGTGCAGAAGGAACTCAGCTGAAGCATCGGCTGATGTGTTGTGGCACTGATTGCTGGTTGAGCTTGACTTGTGGGCTGCCAGAGCCCAAGCTGTGCTCATTTTGTTGAAAGATATTTGTTATTTCCACACAGGTGAATTGCTTTTGCTTCTGTTGTTGACCAAAGGCTCTCTTTTTGGCTCGAGCTGAGCCTAATGGGGAGTGACAGCTGAAAGGTCACCGATGTAAAGGAAAATTGTGCCCTGGATTTACAACATAGCACAACACAAAACAAGGGCTTCAGTACAAAATGTAATGCAGCAAAATCTCCTTCATAGCTTGATTTTTTTAGTGTAATTGTGGATTTAAAGTCATAATAAAATGAAATTCCATCGAAACATAAAACCAAGTGAGGGCTATTGTGTTTCAATGCATTTGTTTCCTTCAACAATTTTAATCAAGGGAGTTATCGAAATGTTCAGATCTTTTTATAATGATTATTGTTAAATAATGTCCAGATTTCTCTATCTCAAGTTGAGATCTATTTACGAGCCACCATTTTTATCTGGAGATCAACTTGGCTCAGTTTTTCTCCCCTTTATGTCACCATTTAGTGTTTGCAGCAGTCAAAAAATCATGTTTTTTTTTTTCCATGATTGTATAAGAAACTGTGTCTAACATTAAAAATTAGATTTGCCTTTTAGTTTGTTATGATTTTTGCCAGCGATTAGTGGCAGCTTTGCAGAGCCCTTCTCAGCTTCTTTTCATTGGTACATCAATATTTCCATTGGCTTTTGCTACACGTCTTACCCATCCAGCTTTTACAGAGTTCAGTTCAACTTAAATAAGAGCTGATGAGGGTATTTGTTAGAAACAAAACATGTCTTTGTGTCAGAGTAAATCTCATAAATATAAAATACAGAGACATAACAAAACAAAAATGGGCATGTCGCTCCTTCTTGATGTTGAAATGTCAGACCTCTGTCATGTGCTAGGGTAAGTTAAGTAGGCCAAGCTCTGTGTCAATGTTGCCTGAACTGTACTCTAATGTGATGCAACACCTTTCCAGTTAGTCTGTGAATGTTTACTCTCAATAAACTGTAGTGTCGTCATTTCTTATGTTGTGGGGACGTTGTATAGAAGACGTTAGACATCATGAACATTCATGATGTCTAACGTACATTGTGCCTTTTACTGTACAACAAGGAGCCCACCAATTTACACATAAAGAGTTCAAGTTCAAGTGCTGAGAAGAGTTTTACACATGGGTGTCGGCCCATATCATTACACAACGCTGCCTACATTATGTCCTGATGCATGCTCAATAATCCAGGTAAGGAAATCCCAGAAAGTTGATTCTGTTCATCTGCACGCAGCGCTTTCAGTGGGAGAAACGTTTCCTCACTCATCTGAGTGTCTTCTTCAGTCTCAGGTTTATGAACCGTAAAGTTTCAGTTGAAGCCACTGGAGATCCCATATGTGTCAAGATTATCGGTACAGCTCCAAACACAGCATCTCTGTGCCTTTCAACCCCCAAATAACACACTACACCAACAACTGAACTCAAGGGGCTTTATATTGTAAGTAAAGACCCTACGATATTAAAAAGAAACCCCCCAAATCACTTGATCTCCATAAGCAAGCACTTGGTGACACTGGGAAGGAAAAACTCCCACTTAACAGGAAGAAACCTGGGCTCGGGGAGGGGCAGCCATCTGTTGTGACTGGTTGGGAAAGAGGGGAAAGAGAAGAGAGCACAAAATACAGTAGTAGTATATAAACAACCAGAGAGAATGAAGAGTATCAGGAAAACCAAACAACCTCTAGCTAAGTTGATGGCACAACACAGAAGAGCTACCTCATTACTATACTGTCTGTTTACACCTACATGCCAGCGGTCCCTCCTTCGGTGATGAGGATTGATATCCTGGACAGGGAGTAGTGACGCTGAACTGAGGAGGTGCCTTAAGAGTGGATCCTCCACCATGCTAGAGTGCTGTAATTAGGGCTGCTCAATTAATCGAATTTTAATCACGATTACGATCTGGGCTTTCAACCTAAACCAAACCAAAAATGACTGAGCCGATTATTAGCCCCTCCCTCGTGCTTTACTCTCGTGCTGCTCCGTGTGGCAAATTGAGCGCACCTCTCTGCATTTCGAACACGTGTCACAACAATTAAGAGCAGCGGTCTCCAACCTTTTTTGCGCCACGGACCGGTTTATGCCCGACCATATTTTCACGGACCGGCCTTTAAAGTGTCGCGGATAAATACAACAAAATAAAACTAGTACCGGTACTGAAAAAAATAAAATTTATTCATAACACACGTGAAAAGACCAAGGAAAACAGAGTAAACGATAAAAACGATGACAAAATAACACTGAAAACCGATTAAAAACCCTGAAAACTATACATTTCACACCGGAGCCTCAACTCTCGCGGCCCGGTACCAAACGACTTACGGACCGGTACCGGTCCGAGGCCCGGGGGTTGGGGACCGCTGATTAAGAGGACCCGAGGGAAGCTCGGAAAGCTAAGCAGAAGTTATTTGGAGAGAAGAGTGACTGCCGTTGGTTGAAAAGAGAGGTAAAAAAAAAACTTCAGTGGTGTGGAAACATTATGGGTTTGCGGAGTCAGACGTGGATCAAGTAGACACAGTGTGTAAACTTTGCTACGGTGTCGTAGCTGCACCACAGAGCAACACTGCAAAGTTCACTAAACATAGATGTTTACATTTTTCATTTATTTTTTATATTGCAAACATTTGCACTGTTATCAGTATTTGCACACTATTTTATATTGTTTTTTGACAATCTTTAAAGTCATTATTCAATACATTGTTATTGTTAAATAAATATCGTCAAATAATCGAGATCTCAATTTCAGTGAAACTAATCATGATTATCATTTTTGCCATAATCGAGCAGCCCTAGCTGTAATTGTAGCCATTTCCCAAGTGTCAGTGAATAATACTCATGGCCACTGATCAATGGCAGTGAAAGTTTGAATATTAACAGTCATGAAACTGAGGTTGTGGCTGATTGTTTGGCACTGGTGTGAGTTTCGGCTCCCACTGAAAAACTGGGACTGCCTAGATTAGTTTAACAAGTCCACTGAACCAGTGTTTGTTTGCAGCAGGCGGTAGTTTCTGTTGCGCTGAGCGCGGCCCCATTATTACGCTCATCAGCGCCTTTGCCACTGAGAAGTGTGTTTATAGTTTTTCCACTAATGACTTTTTTGCTTGTGGCCACTTGGTTCACAGCCATCTGAAGTCCGTCTGAAGTATCTGCAGAATCGGCTCAGAAGACCTGTTGTCAGTTTGCGGTGGCGGTGAATCTTAATCCGGAAGTGTTTAAATAAAAAGTCTCACCGATGATTTCCTAATCGAGACAATGAATCAAGGCCAGATGTTGGCTGGCAAGCACTGATCTCCAATCATGGGCCTGCGGTATTGTGGTCTGTGACCTGCGGTTTTTTTTGCCTGCTTTCACTAAAGCATGAAAAAGACCCGTTAAGCTCCAGCTAGAACCACAGGGCACAGTGTTGCATTCGGTGTCCTCTTCTGATGTACTCTGTCACTGCTTTTTATAGACCTACAGGAGTGCTTCAAGTTAGAGGCTTTCCAAAAACTTGCTGCATTTATTTCCATGATGATTTACACAAAGGAACATGCATGCATGTTAAATATAAACACAGGAATACACCTGATAATAAAAGAAAAATGTAATGTAACCTCTTTCTAATGCATAATAATTAATCACTTTTACTGCTTTTTGCTTTTTTATTTTGTTGTAAAAGAAGAACTAAAATTTATCATACTGTGATACTGTTATTTTTAAAGGAAGCTTTGGATAGACAGTGGTTAAGTGCCAAGGGTGACTGTGGGTCTCTTACACACACACACACACACACACACACACACACACACACACACACACACACACACACACACACACACACACACACACAC
>NW_024582580.1:746690-824379 GCF_018398535.1 Haplochromis burtoni
CACACACACACACACACACACACACACATTCTTTCTGCAGTCTGTACAACAGCACGAAACAAAGCTGCGCAACCACGAGGCTTGGCTCGGCTCCCATGTTTGGAGTAACAACCCATTTCTCTTCCCTGCTTCTATATCAGGGGTAATTTGAGCCTCTCGGCGAGCAGCCGCTGCAGATTCCCCCTCCTTTTTACCCCAAATTGGAAGCTTCCGTTCAGCATAGTGGCAAAGCACGGTTACCGGAGATGCTCATTACCAAATTTGATTAGATTTAGCTACAGGCGCGCAAAAAAACACCATGTAAACAGCCGTAATAGTGGCAAAAATGAGACACCGCCCTGCTCCCTTCTTTATATTTGCAATTTGCTCTTTGAAATGTCCAATTTCAGCTTCAATTCTGTTTTTTATGAAGTTTCATTAAAACTAAATGCCAGACAGAAAATACACATCCACGTACAGTGCACTGGTGTTTCTGTAGTTTAGTCATTCCAAGATACAAAAATGTTTTTGTTTTATTTTTAAATTTTTACAGAAAATGACACAATCACCCCCCAATTAGACAGCTAAGTTGTGGATTAATTAGTAACTGTATTTACTCAGGCCCAAAACAGACTGCTTTGAAGTCATTATATCAAATAACCTGAATAATAACACATAAACATAAAAGGTAAATAATGTTAAATAAAAGTCAATTATATGTATTTTATTTTAGCTCTTTTTAACTAGGTCATTTACTAAAATCACACTCTCTTGTAGCCTGGATGTTGTTTGGAGGTTTAAGGCCGAACTCCATCGGTGCTCCGCTTCTGTACAGGTTAAGACATGCCACGTCACTATTCAACACCAGTAACCAAATATTCACCTAAAATTAGCCTGGGGAAATGTGCCAGGACACTGGAGCTGTATCGTCACCGCTAGACACTCATTAGACTTGCTTACAGCATCATTCGTGACACGGTACAACAGAACTGTACTGTGAAATGAAGTCAAATGAAGTGCAATGTTTGTATTTTCCCCATTTTTCTGTAAAGTAGGTTAATATAAAAGAATAAAGGGAGTTGCAGTGTAACCGAGGGTAACCACCGGTTTATCAGCGAAGAGTGATTTATTTATTCATATAAGAGAAAACATGACATTAAACCGAAAGCAGCGCACTCCGCGGTGCATTAAAGCCAAAGTGAACAAACAGAACAGAGATGTTTTTGCAGAAAGGAATGCTGCCTAACCCTAAGTGAACAAACAAGACACAAGACATGTACTGGGCATAAACTCCCTAGAACACACACAGAACAGGAGGAGGAAAAGAAACGTACTCGACAAATACAGAAGGAATAGAAAGAGGCCAGTGACAGGACCGAGATGATGATGATGCTGTCAGTTTCTGTCAGCACCAGAGTTACAAGGCTTTAAACAGTAAGCTGTTACAAAACAATCCATCAGGAGCAGACACTTCAACAGGCAAGCCAACCAGTCAGGTCATTCAGAAACAAACCTGCAGGCCTTATTTAAAAAGGCATGTTTTGGCTACGGGACAGGCTTAATGCACTATTATAGACAAATGTTAAGCTTATAGAATGTAGTTTAAAAATATGATCATTGTTAATTGATCCACAGACGCACATATTTTTCTTTCTGTGACCAGGAAAGTAATTTACAGAACAGTTTCCTTCAAATCTGCAACAAGTGACCATGAAATAAATGAAGCCAGTTGAATAATGGTGCAATAAGTGTACTGTCCTCTCACCTCATCGTTTGGTGTCATTGGTAGGTTATGTGAATGGCACTAGGTATGGTTCGTGTGTAGGCTGTAATTTAGCTGTAAAATCTCTTATTAAATGCAACTGCTTTGTCCTGTACTTAAACCATCCATGTACACTGAGATCAGCTGAACCTCACAAGGGTCAGTGTGAACGTGCTTCTATGGCCACATGGTCTCCACAAGCTGAATACGTGCACGTCTTTTTAAAGAGACATCTAATGTGGCGCAAACCAAATCAGCGCCTTTATGCCAAAGAAAATATCGACACCCACTTTGAAAGACGTGGTCGCCACTAACAGTCGATGGTTACAATGCTCCTTCCTCTGTGCATATTTCTGTTAATATCTGAAGTCTTCTGGCTTTTTGTCTGAGAGGCGAAACAAACCAGGCCTTTATTTTCCTTTTAAAAACTGAAATTGTGAGCTGGCACGAGGGGGAATGTTGTACTTGAGTCTGTTTTCTTTTTAATGAAGTGCTGTTTCTTGCCAACGCTCAAATGAAGATAATGGGCATTTGATTATGGTTTGGTAATGGCTGTTATGTGGCACGGCTCGTTTGGCTGTTAAGTCAGCTAAGCCTGACTCCTTAAAGGGGCTGGCAGCTGAAAATATTGGATGTGCTTCAATAAGAAATCCAGGACTTCCACTGATGATCCTAATATTTTCCACTGTTTAACTCTGCTGACAGACATTTCTCCAATGTGTCTGTCAGATTTGTCCTTTTATACATGAGAGAGAGGGATGAGGAATTAAATGCAGCGTTGCTTCTTCACTGTCCCCTAGTCTTTCTTATCGAGTAGTCTTTTAATTTGTAAGGCGAATGTGCCTGAAGAAATAACAAACAAATTGGATTAGTGCGCAGTGTTTCACTTACCAGCTAACAGTTTAGCTCTGATTTGAGGAACATATGAAGAATCACATTTACTGAAATGAAGGTTTATTGAGGCATTATCTGTCATTGAGAGGCTAAAAAGTCATAAAAAGTAGACCTATAATGCTCATTTAGCATTTTTCAGGATTCATAGTTCAAAATAATCCTTATTTCTCTTACACTGGGCTCGGCGTCTTTTGTCTGAAACAAGCTGTTTTAGTGCCTCAGTCTTTTTCCTTCTGATTGGCTGGCTCTTACAAACAAAATGCTGAGCTCATCATACAGAGCCGAGAAAAAAAAGCTGTCTCAACTCTTGCTCACGTGCAGACTTCAGTATGCGCATCCACTGTTTTATCAGTGATATAAAAGAGAAGCAGAGCTGGGCGGGCTTTAAGTGTGTCTTTCGCCGCACAAACGCAGCCGCACTGGCTACAAAAATGTGTGAATATACTCGTGCAGTCTGCTTGGCGCAAACGGAAAGTGTGATTGCCAGTCAGTTGACGGTTTCAGAGCTTTGAGATTTGAAACTAACACTGTCACCACTGCTCCCTGCAGAGGCTCATAAAGGGCAAAAAATTAAATTGTCATTGGATATTCCACCCATCTGTGTTCTACAGGGTATCTGGGTACTGTTTAATTAATTGATTACATAAAAAGTTGTCAGACTTATTGCAAAGTCTCAACAGAAATGTGATATAGCTTTCCATCATACACTACTTAGGCGAGCATTAAATTGCTGTGTTTGGTATCAGAGATCTTTATATTAGACTGCTAAATACTGCTTGAAGGACGCTGGAGAAACAGTGTTTTAGGAGTTCATAGTCTCTGCCAGAGATGCGACACTCAGCGGGTACCATCCTCATCCTCCTCCTCCGCTGCCACCACAGCAACTTTCACCTGTGTCTGCTACATAATTAATAAGCATCCATGAGGTGGAGTACATCTCTCTGCAGAGACACAGCCTGCCTCAAATTCAACGTGTGTGCAGGCTGATTCTCTGACAATCGGGGAATTGTTGCGAAACAGCCCGAGCGGGTCAGGTGATGATCGTGTGCCGGACCTTGCTTGAAATGGAGCGCCCAAAATAACCCTGGGCTCATGCCGTGTATATCTGCGCTCCAATCATGAGATGAACTGGGAGATTTGTTAGGGTCAGTGTGTCTGTGTAACAGACGGACTATAAATCACACGGGGACATAACCTCTGCCAGTGTGTGTGTGTGCAGACAGAGCGGGCGGCCATTGTTTAGTCTTGCTGCTAGGAAACACGGGAGTAACATTGTGGTGTAATCGTGGATATGAACGCATCAGTTATTCATGCAGGCTGTATCGGAAGGAAAAGCAAAGCCACCATGGGGGTAAGGGAATGGGCCCCACCTCGCCGTTGACCTCAAGCCAGTCCTCTGTGTCGACCTTGTCGCAGGTCCATCACGCAGCAGTCAGCGCTGGCGCCATAATCCCTTTCCATTCTAAACAATGGTGGTTGTAGAAGTTCACGGAGTGTTCTTCCCAATTGTTTCCTGTCTTTGTGGACCGCTTCCTCTCCGAGGTTATGAATGGACGTTGAGGCCTAGAGTGTCGCCTCGGTAGCGGCAGACACTTTTATGAGACCAAAATACTGAAGGCTGACCTGTGGAGAGTTTAGCTCGCAGAAAAAAAGACAAACTTCGCTGCTCGTAAAGCTGTTTGTAGGGAAATGAAGGATTTTCTAACCAAGTTTTATTATTTGGGAAAATTGAGTCACCTCTGAGAAAATCTTTTGAAAAAGCTTCATCAAAGTGTCTTAAATGACTCATCGCTAATATTTTTATTTTAAACTATGACTCCGCAGGTGTCTCCATCTTTGTCATGAAACTTGAGAGCTAAACTGGTATTTTTCCTTCCACTCATCCCAATAATCTTTTTTTCTCACACACGGCACTCGTTCACGCTGATTTCCTATGATTTATATAATATTAATCCTGAAAGCGTAAATCTGTAGCTTTCTGCACACCCCAGCTGCAAGACGTAAATTAAATGGTATTTAAACTAAAACAAAGGTAGAAAATCCAGATCCGTTTGTGAAAGACGGCGTGTCCTTGATGAGCCTAAACAGCTTTTCTACCTTTAAACACACGCTAACACAAGCTGACTCACTTACACTGTGCACAATGTATCACACCTCCTTAATACAGGCTGCTGTGGTTTTATTAAAGGACTGAAACTGCTGTTTAGTGACGTCACAAATTTGGACCAGAAGCTGGTTTTTTTTCCATCCAAAAGAAGCAGCACAACCCCAATTTTATGTCTGAATTCCCTTTCTTTTATTTATGTTTCCGCTGTGCTTCTTTGCCAGTGTGCATCTCATCTGTGAGCTATTTGGTTTTCTTTCTTTCTTTCTTTTTTATCGCACCACAGATGGAGTTGTCTTTTTACTTAGAAATAACCAAAACGACATTTAAGAAGCGCCTTTCAGAACCAGTGCAACAAAGCGGTGCATTTTGGAAAAGTTATGCAAGAACGAGAGCACATCTATCAGAGGAAGGATCGATAAAATGCTCAAAGTTGCTTTGAAGTAAAATAAGTGAGCAAAGCTGCTGAACTGAGGTTGCTGTTTATTTGAGTTGGCCATGGCAAACACCAGCTCGGTTCACAATACAGTAGTTGAGCTGTGCAGTGATGTATGAGAACCTTAAAACCCAGTTAGCTGATAAATTGTGTATAAATTCTGACTCCTTTGACCTTATTGGTATCACAGAAGTTCAATTTGTAATCGGGCAGGAAGTGGGGAGGGAGGGCAGAAAAGATGGGACAAATGCGCCAGTCATTAAAACTTGTTCCTCTTTTTTTCTTCCCCCCTCAGCTACAACTATGCTCTTCATGGTTGCAGAGTACTATTTCACCAGCATAAAGCTAGCCTCAGAACCCCCAATACACGCACCACAAGTCTATTTCTTTGAGCTGACTTAAGTGCTCTGGCACTCAGTGTTGTGGAGCTGCACCCTGCAAACCCTCTCCGTTCAGCTACTGGAGCCTTTCCCATGGAATCCCAGACATCTCAGGCATCTGTTAAAGCAGGGCCGACAGGCGTTTCTTCAGCGGCGTGCACGCTCACCATCGCCATAGTGGATTTGAAACATCTCGCCACAGTTTTACAGCCTATTGAATAATATGTTTCTTTTTATCTCCTCTTAACAAGTTACATGCAGCTTCGATCCAGATGTTTTAGCAGTTCCTTGTCGTTCAAGCGCCGCGTGATCAGGGTGGATAACATTTGCGTTGCCGTGGTGATATTTTGTTCCTGTGCCAGATTGTTTTTGTTCTTGAGCCGAGTGTGAGGTATGCGTGTGATCTTCAATGAGCGGTGGAGCAAAAAATATCACTGTTGTATAAATCCATAACGCCTCACTCCATAAAATGGCACTGATGCGTCAGAGCCGAGCCCTGTTATGTTTTGTTTTGTACCCGGGGCTACAAATAAATCACAAAATAACAAAATGCCACGTAAAGAGTGCTCTTGAAAACGGTCTTCGGTGAAAGGAAGCAGATTTAGAGACTCGGTTATAATTAATTTTGGCATCCTGGTGCCTTAAAGGTGGTGAATAAGTAAAGCTTCTCATTTGCTTGAATAATGGCTGCTCCTTGCGAAATAATAACCCCTTGAGATGGCTGCTTTTGTTTTATCTTCCTTTGTGATATCGGGTGTTTTTCCAAGCAGATGTTCATTATTTGCGTGCTCAGAAAATCCCTAACTCTCTTTATGGTTTTCAGAGATTTTCTTTTCGTTCCACAAAGTCTGTTCTTGGTTCTGCTGGAAACCTAAAACATATGCACTTTCAAAGATTTAGGAATCATAAGTAAAAAATAATTTTATATAACAGCAACAGTAACCTTGGTTTTCCTTTCTAAACAAGTCAAATAAGATGTTATCTGCTTAAAAAAGAAAGGAAAAAAACTGATGGTGATTGGTTTGGATGCCCTTTGACAGCGTTAATCACGAGTAAGAAGATTATTAAAGACGTTGTGACGTTGCATTAATAACATACATGCTTTTGATGTCATAACAGGTAGTCGTTATTTGACCCTGGCATTGAACCCTGGCGGGAAATTAAGATTCAAGGCTGTGGCGTGCGTCATTTGCCTGTCCAGCAGGAAGCGCAATTACCCATCAATGAGCGCGCTGTTTATCATTTCTATTCCAGTCACGGACAGAGTGGATATCCTGCCTTCAGATGACAGAGATGGCGGCGCAACATTAAAAACAAAAAGTGCTTTTCCATGTTGTTTATGTGTTTTTGTTCTATTAACTGAGGCCGGAGGCAGTTAATGAAATTGTTTACGGTTCCTGTTGCTCTCATAGTCGTCTTAACCGAGCCCTGCTGCTGCTGCTGCTGAGTCAGATCAGCTGACAAGTTTTTAAACGAGACAAATAAACCTGGCTCGTTAACCGTTGCTCTTTGAAAAGTCCCAATGACACAACAGCTCTTTTTTTTTTTTGTCTCCTGTGGCATAAGTGGCTTTAGTTTGAATAAGATTGGATGCAGGTAGTTTTAATAAATTCAAGACACATTATTGACTACTTTGAGTTCTTTCTGTTCGGCAAGACTAAATCATTGAAATAAATTCAAGCTCCGAAGAAGACTCAAGTTCAGAATAGCTGACACTCAGATTCTGCTGTCTTTTTGTTTGAGGATTTTTTAATTATTAATAGTGTTTTTTTTGTTTTTGTTTTTTTGTTTGGTTTTTTTTTTTTGTTTACATTTTTTGGCTGAAAAAAAAACAACACCCGACGGTTATGTTGGAGTGTAAAATATCCAGATCCTAACTTAACTGACATCCTCAAATTAAAGCTGGAGATCATGACATTTGTAGGAGGGACATGAATATGAAAATGGAAAAAATTGGGATTTGTAATAAATGTTTTAAAAAATAATAATCGCTGTTTGCTTGACGATGTTCGTGTAAAGTTTTGATTAGATCGGCCCAGATACGATACATGCATACATATGCTTTGATCGTTATAGCAACACATTATGTCAAACCCATCAGAGTTTTGGTTTTGTCTAATCTATAGCTTTCACAATATCAGATTCTTTCTAGATGATTACAGTGGCCACAGTAATTTGAAATAAGTTTATTAGAACAATGTTTATTGATCAGAGCTACCACTCATCTAATTTACTGTGTTTTGTCTTTTATTTGGAAATTGAAAAAGTGAATTAAACTCTGTGTTTGGAGGTGGTGAGAGAGTTTGGAACCAAATGTGCACAAAAGCATTAAATAAAATTGAATACAAATGATAAATAACATATCAGCATTCTTAATGATCGTGGTTATTCTTAATACTAGCATTTCACAGTACCATTACTCCGTCTGACGGTTATAGAAAAGCAGCAAATATGGCCACCTAACAATAAAATGAATGTTGACAAAAAAAAACCTATTGAATTAAATGGGAAAAACACAAACGAGTTCACCTTATTGCACCTACCCTTTTTATTCAAAATGTCGACATTTTTATAACCAGATTTCACCAAAACAAAGACCAGAGAAAATAACACAAACTGATGCCTCATTCATGACACTTGTACTTTGAGTTTATATTTGTTCACTGTCTGACTATATCACACTTGTTTCAGAAGTTTTCCTCTCTGACAGATACAGATTTTATTTTAAATATTTTTAAACCTTTCAGTTAACTAGTCCAGACAAAATAATTTTTAAGCAAAATTTCAACGTTTCAAATAAATAAATACACATAAAAGAAGAAATGTGAGATGTTATTAGCAGTGGTGTCGCTGGTCATCACCAGTGGATTGTTGTTGTTTTTTTTTTGAATTTTCCTTTCTCTGTAAGACTTTGGTCAAATCAGCATCAGGTCTTAAATGTCACCCACTTGATTAATTGCCACCTTTGCACTTTCATTTGTCATGTATCAGAGGGGAGGGGTAGGGACTAATATCACATCTGTTCCCGACAGGCAGTGTAGTAAAATGAGTTTGTGTCAGGTAGTGCAATGTGTCTTTACTGTTTTAGATGAGCTGAAATCATGAATTCAGTGATGGAAAGGATAAAATCCTGGATAACTCTGTAAATATTATGTCTTGCAAAAATAACTATAGAAAAAGACTCAGCCACTCTGTCTTCTAAAATTACTCTTTCAGCATATTGGCAGAAAAAAACAGACCAGTGTATATCAACTTCAAGTCTTCATCAGAGTGTGTCACCAACACACAATCAGTCAGAATGAAACACCAGCCCTGGGTGGCAAACAGCTAACGCCTGTGTCAGACACAGGCATAAGTCTTGAGTCACCCCTTATTTCTTTTATATGCTGCAGGAAAACAGGATATAGGTGCAGTGACTTATTGATGCATTTCAAGCATGCATAGAAACAGAAGTTTATAAGGCAAATGCAGGTTTGTACAGAAAGAAATTTGCAGATTGTTCTTTGGACTTTTACCTGTCTCACTGAAGAACACCTGTCAGATCAGTCATCAGAGCCATATATCAGGCAGCTCACATGTGATTCTCTGTCAACACAGCTGATGTTATTAACAGCGGTGTCCAGAGTAACATCAGATCAGCCAGTAACAAGTTGGAGTTTAGAAGAAGCTGGAGTCAGAGACTGGATATACTGCTGTGAAAGAGTAACGGAAAATAAACTGTTAGCAAAAATATCCCAACCTTTCGTACACGATGCTGCACTTTCTCTGAGTCCACCTTCCCACGGTTGTTGTGCAAAGCAAACGCACCCAAACTCGTACTCCCACATTAAAGTTCAATCTGTCTTTAATCTGTTACATTAGGGCAGATTATTCTTTACTCTAGGTCTTTCTCTGCTAGCCTTTTTTTTCAGCACGATCCTTGAGTTTAGCATCTACAAACAGAAATGTATTTTTTTCTTCATTTTTTCTTCTTCTGGGCCTTCAGCAAAAACCTTCTTTCATAGAAACTAAATACTACCCTTGTCATAGCTGTGGAATTTTAATTGCCAGCCACTGCACCACCACGTTCCTGTTTGGCATTTTCTCAACTCTCATGTGATCTCAATGCAAAAAAGGTTTGAATAGGTCGCTGTTTCATCACCGCCAAAAGAGGAAAAAGCTAAAAAAAATAAATAAATAAATCACTAAATTATTTCAGGGAGGATTGTGGTTAATGAAAACATGTAGAAACTCTTTACAGTTTATAGCGCTTTAACTGCTTGAAACAACACAATAAGAACCTCTTTATGCAGTTTGTGTTTTAATTGCTCAGCGGTCCAGAACAGTGGACCTGTTGAAAACTTGAGTGCGTCACTTTTTCTGTCTTTCTGACACCCCACATTGCTGCAGCTGGGCAATGCAAATCTTTTTTTCTTCACCCCCTTTTTCCAAGTTGGCACTGACTTGATAGGCTGACGGAGACCTGATGCGGTGTTGGTTGTTGCTGTCCCTTTTGGGCCGCGGGAGATTGAGCGCCTTATTGTGCAGCGCTGCCGCCTCATTCAAATGAAACCTCAGCTTATGAGATAACGTGCCAGACATTTCTGCAGGCTTATTCCCCAGCCTTCATGCAATCCTGCTGTACTTTGCACGGAAAAGACAGAAATTGACCAACGTGCCAGTGGAATAAAGCAATAAGAACCAGGAGACTTTTTTTAAATTTTTGCATGCATCTGTAAAGAGAAAAGACAGAGAGGGAAAGAGAAGTGTTGATATATCGATATAATGTGACCAGGTGATTGTACAAACAGAAGATTAGAGATGGAGAACTCAAGCTCAGTGTGTCTAATTGGTACAGATCAAACTGAGAAAGAACCTCTGCTCGTCAAAAACTGCCAGCGTCGGTGTTGACAACAAAAAGAAGAAGAAAGAAAGCAGCCATGTATTTAGGGATTTGCATGTTTTAAGGAAAGAATAGCAAACCCCTCCAAACAGCCTCCTCTGGATCCTTCCCCGCTCTGGAAGATCAAAGGTAGCTTGGTGTGGCCTCGCTCTCACAGGTCATCACGGTCTCGACCTTGAAACATTTCTGACAACCGCACAAGAAATGAGTATCTCCTTCAGTGTGGTCGCTCGTTATTATTATTTAAGCCTGCATGGATTGTGATAGGGGATACTTGTGATAATGATCATTTAGGATCATTGAGCAACTTCGCAGATATGGCAGAGTGCGGAGTAAGTCGTTTGGACAGTGAACAAGTGACTTTCGATTTGTAAGTTTGCTCACTTACAAAGAAATGGACCGTCTCACTTTTATGGTAGTTTCATGTTAATGGAGAGAGACAGAATATCAAAAACCAAAAGTTATGATTTGCACATCGTTGAGTGATACAAGTGTTCATTCCACAAGCATTGAATTGTTACTTGGTGGAGGAACTCAAACCTTCAGCTCACTCCACAGATTAAGGTCTGGAGGCTGGCTAGACCACTCCATGACCTTAATGTGCTTCTTCTTTAGCCACTCCTTTGTTGCCTTGGCAATATATTTTAGGTCATTGTCATGCTGGAAGACCCATCCATGACCCAATAATCACACCAACAGTGTCATCTTCTTCTTTGTCAGCTTCTTGCTCATGTTTCTTGATGTCCTGTCCTTTGACAGCTCTTTGGTAGAGGTTGAAATGGAAGAAATTGAATCTTTTGTCAGCTGTGCTTTAAACATATAAAGAGTTGAGATAAGGAGTATCTGTAATTGATTGATTGTAATCTGTGCCACATGGAAGCCATAATCTGGATGGTTAACGGGATAAAATAGTTATTTCACTCAGTGCAAATCAATTTAGAACTTTCATGTAAAGTGTTTGGTTTCTGGATTTTTGGTTAATATTCTGTCTCCATTAAAATGAAACTACCATAAAAATGAGAAAATGTTCATTACTTTGTGAGTAAACTTACAAATTCAATGGGGATACGACGGATTTGTCTGAGACTGTCATTCAGGAAAATACTTTAGCGAGCCTGAGCATGAGTATAAATGGTGACATTGCTGGTGACATTTATGTGTATATTGGGCCCTTTGATTACAGTAGGTATTTGCCTCAGGATCGTTTCACCAAGCTAATGTGTCACAGAATATATATATGTGTGTGTGTATATATATATATATATATATATATATATATATATAAAACACTTCTACTTCTTCTTTATCGCCGTAAAATCTAGACATCCAGCACGATTTAAGTCCCATCTTTTTGCTTGATTGTCTGGACAGTGTAATTTATTTCCTTTCTGATAACTTTCAAACTGTAATTATATGAGGCTATCCTGCAAAAAGTGGCAGTTTTTCACATTTTCAAAATCTCTCATTTATATTGCTTTATATTCTAGTGGTTTACACCATCATCAAACAAATTAGAGAGCTGCGGTTTAATCCTGAGAGGGGCGAGAAATCCCTTTGGGATAGTGTCAGGAAGTGTATCCGTTTCCACAGAAGTGACTGCTTGTAAAAAAGGGAGCAGCTAAACATAACTTTTAATTTGTATTGCAATAAGTAGCAGTGTATGGCATCAACTAAAATTTAATTTGTGTTATTTATTATTGTATGTGAAAAAGGCCTACATGATGTTCTGAGTGGACAAAATGAATCTTTTAACAAAGTATTTCTTAGACCAGCAGTCCAAAACCTGAAATGAAAAGACTTTATTGGGAGTTAATGGTAAAACTGACTAAATATTATTATTTTTTAAACTTTCTGTAAAGTATTACTTCAGCTTTGTTTGTTGCTCAGTTTAAAATCTTAGCACATCCGTGTGGTTTTGCTGCATAGGAGGTTGTAATCGGTTCTTTAATTATAATGGTTCCGCATTTAAAAATTCTCACTGAAAGCATAACGAAGGAAAAACATCATCGCCATCTTTCACCACATTTATGGATTTCCTTGGACTTTAACATTTAACTAACTGCAGTTGCAGCTGAGGGAGGAGCTGTCAGTTGCTGAAAGCGATATTTCAATCTGGGTGGAAAAGTTTCCAAAGCTGTTGAAATCTGTAAGAACTCGTAACAGGTTGTAGACATGATGAGGCACGATCATCGTCCTGAGGCGCCGAGCTGTTCAGTGCACAATCAAGATTGTCTTAGCATGAGTTTGTAGCAGAAGGAAACCATGTTTTTCTCAACTGGCACTTTTCTTTTGAATGTCAGAGATGCATATGCATGCTAAAATATACTCCAGGCGCTCTTAATGGGAGCAGCTTGTGGTTTATATCAGCGTAAAGGCAGCTGATTCATAGCAGTGAGGAGATGGAAAGAGTGGAGCCACGCTCCTTGCTTTCCCTCAGCTTGAGCCTGTTTCTGTGTGGCTCTCGTGTTGGTTCGCGTATGACTGTTTGAGTAGGACACAAAGGGTTAAACCGTCTGCTTGTCTTCCTTGGAAAGGGGAGAGGCTACTTGAATGGCTAGCTTCTACAGCCAGCCAACACATTGGCTAAGGCTGAGGGTGGATCTGTTGGGTCTGTGCTGCGACATGGAGCACACTGGAGGATCAGGAGTCAGTCAGTACACACAGTAAAGCTTTTGTGTATGTGTGTCTCTTTGTGTTTGTATGTGAGTGGGGAGAAAAAGCAGAAATTCAGCTTTTAAATGAACTTTGGTGATGGAGGCAAAAGGTCAAAGCAAGAAGCAGTTTATTTTATTTTTCTACTGTCTGTAAATCCTGACTGACTGACGTTGATAAGGGGCAATTATATCATTTGTTTTTCTAGCTCGGTGCCCCCCTTTAGCTTCCCTCTCACATTCTCATATTGCTGCTGCCCTCACCAAGCACACTCCTCGTGCGCCTCAGCAGCTTACCTCTGTTAATAAAAGAGGACAGGGGGGTACATGTTGTTTTGTTCATTTAATGGCAGACCTCGTGACACTAATGAAGACAAGCCGTTTCAACACATGCACACTGAATCCGAATGGTGCTCAGCGATCGCTGCCCAGCAGAGGAAACTGCTACAACAACTGCTGCACGTTACTCAGATTCATTGTTTCCTTTCGCACACATTCCCCTTGCATTTAATGTCAGTTCAGCCTCATAAAGACGCACATGCTCACATCTATACGGCCTCACCTGTAACGTACCCTCATTATCAGCCCTGCTGCTGAGCGGTTTTAATCTGACTATCGTGGATGAGGAGCTAATCTCAGCGGGCAGGTCAGTCTGCTGTATTTACCTCTGAGAGTCCTACATCTCCCCTTGGACTCATCGACAACACAGTGTGGCACATTCACACACCTGCCAATCCACACAGCCTCCTGTTACGTAATGACTGATTTACACGCATGCACACAAGCAAACATATGTGTAAACAGCCGATCTGCAGACTTGAGTCTTTAGTTGAGCTTGTTTACGCCCAGGAGACATTTAGTCGCATATTTTTTGTAACCGTCAGGACGCTGCGATCTTTCAGTGTTTTCATTTCTCTTGCAGAGCTCTCTATTCTCCCAAAGAGAGGCCCGTGGATACATTTTCTGCAGCCGCTTTAGATCATTTGTTTATTCCGTGTCTGTTTCGGCCAAGAGCTTAGAAATACATGGATATTAAACACAGGCCATAATTAATAATATGTTTTTAGGTTATATCATATCATACATTCCAACACTTTGTGGTGTGTGGCAGTTTTATCAACATTAAGGCTTCAGCTAAATATTGTTTTCATTGAAACAGGACAAGGTTTCTCACAGCCTGAGGAGGATAAAGCTGCAGCAACACAAGCATAAAAATGCCTTTACAAAACATCCCAGACCCGAATGACGAGCTTATTTTCTTTTAAAACCGTTTTGCAGGTGCACAAAATTATGACACACACTGGTCTGTAACACTGAGATCAGAGATGTGGGAGAAGAAATCTTCATAAAGGGCTGCTGAGATTTTAAAACATTTGGACAGAAGTTTGGAGCTCTATCACTGATTTCCAGTCTTTGTCAGACGAGCTCCAGTACTTCTTAATCAACAGCAGGTTTCATTTGATTTTACTGCCTTGCAAGCCGTTCAGATAAATTTTAAACATGAGAAGTCAGCATTTAGGTCTGTTTGGTAAATCCTAAATTCATACTAACTATATGAGGTGGACATTTAAGTATTTTTAAGCATAATTGTATTGCAAATAAATAGCAGATATTGCTATTAAAATGTATTAATTAGTAAAAAAAACAACAAATCTTTTTAACCCTTTAATCCATCATTTTCAGCTTCTTTGTTATTTTTCCAATAACTTACAGACTATTTAATCTTCTCAGCTGTTTGCTAATTAGTTTTCATTAGCCACCGCTGCCCTTTTCATTATAACAACTATTACAATCGTATATTAAACGTTTTTTATATAGCACCTTTAAAAAAACAGTCCTTTTAACGCACAGGCATGAGAACAACAGTAAAAGATTAGATTTAATCAGAGAGCAAACATAAAAGTTCACAAAAAAACATGAAAATGTTCCTTGACTGATTAACTTAATCTTTCCATGTACTGCTTGGAAAACAGATAAATACCACCCAGGGTACAAGTATCCCTGGTTACTTGTGGTCTTGTGGAGATTATCATATCATGTCTCCCAAGCACTTCAGTTGCTTAGTCATTGTTTTCTTACTTAACTTCATGAGCTTGGATAGTGCAAAGCTTAAATGACAATAAAAGGGATTACAAATAAACTCATTTTAACCAGCCCTCACGTGCAAAATACTTGCATACTTTAAATGCCAGTTTCTCCCCTTTGTCTCACTTTCACCAAGCCTTCTGGAGAAGTATTTTTCTTTGGTCGACTTGGTATTGGATCCCTGCTATTTGTATTTAGTATGCTCCTTGGCCAATGGCAGATGGTCCTCGGGGCTGCTGGCTTGCAGAATAGGGAGGGATTTCACTCCTTCTGACAGAGATCTGATCACATGAGGTTTCTCCAAGAGGTAAAAGTTCAGTGTCAGTGGGGACTAATCAGAACATGTAGGTGTTTGATTTTTGATAAGCTCCTTTTCCTGTCCTTTCTTTAACTCGTGTCATCTTCGTTTCACCTGCAGCACACTCTTTCTAACCTCATCCTCCTTCTCCAATCCTCAGTGTGTCCTGTTCAGTGCAAACATCGGGCCTGCACCAAAGATGACCAGTGCTGCCACAGCCAGTGCCTGGGCGGCTGCCTGGAGCCCAACTCAGCCAGTCACTGTGTGGCCTGCCGCGGCCTCCAGCACGAAGGTACCTGCGTGCAGCGCTGCCCAGAAAACCACTTCACCTACAAGGGCTGGCGCTGTGTCTCATTCGAATTCTGTCAGAATCTGCACAACACATGCAAGCGGGAGAAGGAGCGCAGCAAGAGCACGGACTGCCGCGAATACGTCATCCACAACGGCGCCTGCATCCCCGAGTGTCCCTCTGGCTACACGACCGTCAACTCCTCCTCGTAAGTGCACACGCCGTCAGGCTGAGAGGCTCTTAATGGCCCATAGAAGAGCCACTGGATCAATGAGGCTGCAAACATAAACACACAGACCCCAACGATATACATTTACCTACTCAATGGTTTTGTTACACGATGCATAACTTTCCCTACAAACACGTCTAAATTTGTCTAAATTGGGTTGCATGTTGCTAAAAATGCTGCGATACTTTCATTTGCCAGTGCATTTATAATAACTGCAGGCTGACTATTGTTAGTGAGCAGACATCGCAGGAATTTTGTTATGATGGGTTTTTTTTGGCACAAAATGCGAGATTGCTTCAGGGAGCATTTTTTTTCTTCTTTTTAGTTAGAGGCAATCAATCGGAAAGATCCTTCATCCTGCAGTAACATGAAAAAACAAAAACAGAAAATATTCAACAAATTCAATGTGGAATTAAAAATAGTCGGTCGTGTTGCTGCCACTGTGTGTGTTTGTAGCACACCATGACGGTGCAGGAATTGGTCTTCTTGCTGAGCTCAGACGTTGCTCTGTGTCTGTGTGTGTACACAGACACAGAGCAACGTGCACACACAGACACAGAGACCTCTTTTTCTTTCTGTGTGTGTATTTGTGTGTTTGTCAGACACCGCAGACAGCTAGGTCAAAGTGGGCACGTCTGCATTTCTGAATTTGACTCAGTATCCTACATTTCTGTGTTGCTCACTCGCTCGCTGTGTACCAGCCAGACGCTTGTGTCTGCACTGCAGCGTGCGATCTTTATGTAAATGCAGACACTTGTGAGTGAACTGTGTTTTCCCTTTTCTCTAGCTCTGCAGTTACCTCAAATAGGTGTTGTGCTTGTGCTGACCTGCCAGTGCCCTTCGCTGTGTCCCTCTGACACCTCCGCTTACTGTGACTGGGCTGTCCACAAGGGTGGGTGTGCCTGTAAGCACAAACACTCCAGACAGCCGAAGTCTTTCTGCTTGGGCAAAGGCTGAAAATGCAGCTCGGTCTTTCAGGACACGTAGTCGTCTGTTACAGAACCACTGGCCAGTGGTGAAACATCAGGGGACAGGCTGTCAGCACCCTGGGGTGCTTGGCCTTGACTCCCCTGGCTGGCTGCGGACAGATAGAGGGCGTGTCTGGCAAGCAACACGCAGCAACAAAGTCCATGCAGTCTGTCAGTGATGACAGGAAAGGTGGCAGTGCCACTGCTGCCAGGTGTACGGCGTTACGTGTATTTCACCTTTATTAATCCACAGAGGATTTGCCAAGCACATAATCTCTGTTTGAACCACATGCAGCTTCACATTCATGGAGTTGCATGCGGTACATTCACACCTGACAGGTCATCTGAAAGCAGATCCATCTCCAGTGGAGCAGATGAGGTGCTTTGTTTGAAAACACCAGTGTTACAGCCTCGGGCTTCAGACAGCTTTAAGTTTTCATTTTCAGGCAGTTTTCTATTCTTTGCTTTATATTATGTGAGTTAGTGTCATCTCACACACACATCATCCCATCTCTGGCTCTAAGCACAGAAGCCCGACCTGCATGCTGTTCAAAGGTCATGCCAATCAAATGAAAGTGGGCTTAATTGGTGGTCTGCCTTAAATGCAGAGGAGCTAAGCAGCTTCTTCCAGACGAAAAAGGAACCGAGGCACTGCACTTTTGCTCATCACAAGATAAGCAGCGATTATTTTGATATGCAAATCATACAAAGACACCCTAAAATCTAGGGATTAAAAACTTGGAGCTGGAAATATGAATAATAGGTCCCCTTGAAGTCAGAAAAAGGGTGAGTGTGTAAGTATATGGATGATAATTTATATTATTATCACCAAAAACCTTTAGCAAAAATACTGAATATAATATTTAATATACCTTTAGTTTTGTGTATAAAGGTTTTAAAGAGACGGCGCATTTTCCAGCTGCAGCTGATTTGTGGCGATTCAGCTGTACTCCCATTTCATCCTTTTCACTTTGACTTCCTTTCTGTTCCCTTTTTTGGTTCCTCCTTCTCAATGGCGTCCTCCTGTTGTTGTTGGCTTTAAACTAAGCTGTGGAAATGAAAGTGCTTTGAAGGATAAGCAGTGTACTCAAAGGTGTGATGAGTGTCTGGGCTGAAAGTGCAGATGTGGCACTCGGGAGGGAAAAGGGTCAAGGGTAGTTCAAGGCGGGTTTTGAGCCAGATTAGATAATAAAAGAGAACAAACCTTCCTTTACTCACCGGCATGAGTAAACTTCTATTTTATTTGTTTTTTTTAGTCATTCTGGCTTTTAAACTGTTGTCATGTGGCTGGTTTGTTTTGTTGAAAGCTGTTGTTAATTTCATATACAACTATATCAGTGCCAAAGCTCACAGTGTGTACTTCATTTTTGAAATATTAAGTATTTATAGTCTGTAAATGAGTGATTACCATTAAAAGCGTACCAGAAGAATCCATTATTTGCCATTTTTCTCTAATTGTCCTGCCTGCTTAATCAGCTGTTACTAAACAAAGGCCATTCTCACCTCATAAACCAGGACAATGACCTGGAGCAAACAGTCCGCCATCTTCTAATCCTCCACTTTAATCCCTTCAATTTGAAACATTTTCCACAGCAAATGTGTGCCGGCTGTAGGATGTCTGTTCAGTAAGCTGAGAGGGAGAGAAAAACGTGCACAGATGTACTCTGTTTGTGTTTACCTATCAAATATGTTTTGGCCTTTTTCCACTGAAGAAAGAAAGAGGGACAGAAAAACGGTAAAGTAACAGATTCTGTGCCTTGACTGTATTTGGATCAGTCATGCTTACGTGCATAGCCTCACAACAAAAGGCTGATTTTGAGCCAGGAGAAACCTTTGCCAATGCCACTCCTCCTCTACTGGATGTGTAAATAGACATGTTTACTAGCAGGGCTGTCATATCACCTTGAAATATGACGTCAGAGTTGATTTTGAGACGTTTGTCTGCTGTCCAAAAATCCTTCATCGCAGGTTTAAGGTTTTAGTATTTCCGTGTGTGTGTGTGTGTGTGTGTGTGTGTGTGTGTGTGTGTGTGAGAGAGCAGAATATAATTCAAAACTCATCTTGTTCCTTCCTGTTCTTTAGGCTCAACTGCACTCCCTGCGCAGGGCTGTGCCCCAAGGTGTGTCTGGGTCTGAAAGTCGTGGACTCGGTCACTGCTGCCCAGGAGTTAAGAGGCTGCACCATCCTCAACGGGAGCCTGGTCATCAACCTGCGTGGAGGAAGTGAGTGTGTGCGGTTTGTTTGGCTGAATCAGATTACATCGTGCAGCAGATCAGCACAGCAGAACAACAAACACAGAGATGTTGACATTGCAGGAAACCAGGAAGATACTCCAGAATGTACAATCAAACAACCAGCAACGTTAATTAAAGAGAAAATAAAAGCTATGGGAACTCTGGAAAACATAGATGTGTGATGATTTTTGAACATTTTAAAAGCTAAAATAAATTTTAATAGGAACAAACAGCAAGCTCGTAGTTTCATTTAGATTTGATGTACAGTGGTGCAGAAGTTCCTCTTCATTTGAAAGTTAATGGATGTGAATATTTAATGCAGTCATTAAAATATAAACGCTGTGCTGAAATCAATCCAGTTATATTATTTACAAAGTAAGCCTGCGATTTAATGGGAAAAAGATGAAAAGAAAATGGGAATCACAAATGAATGAGAACAGTTTGTTGTGTGTCTTTTATGAGTCATGCTGCAGAATCGGTAGTCAGTTTTTAAAGCTCTTGTTTTTTGGGGGGGATTTCTGTAGACAACATAGCTGCTGAACTGGAGGCCAGTCTGGGCCAGCTGGAGGAGATCACTGGCTACCTGACAGTGCGACGTTCCTACGCCCTCGTGTCCCTTTCGTTTTTCCGTAAACTCCGTGTTATTCGTGGAGAGGAGCAGGAAATCGGGTGAGACTCTTTCTTCTTAGCTGTTCTCATCCTTGCCATGTCCTGTAATTATGAGTTAAAAGCGGAAGGACTGACCTTTTCAAAATGTCTTTTTGTGGTAGCCGTTTCTGGTTAGACTTTCCCAAATCATACACGAGGCTTCGTTGAGACGAAGTGGAAGACGCCTGCAGCACAATGAGCTGCACTTACAGAAGAAATAGCAAAGGACAGACATGATATAAATTGAAGACTAGCCATGCTCAGATAACCTCCTGCTCATGTTACTCAAAGGAGCTTTTTGTACCCTCAGCCAAATGTCATGTATCATTAAAGTATGTTCATGCTGTCTTCACTCTTCTTTTCCAGGAATTATTCCTTCTATGCACTGGACAACCAGAACCTGCGGCAGCTCTGGGACTGGTCCAAACACAAGCTGACCATCCAGCAGGGGCGCATGTTTTTCCACTACAACTCCAAACTCTGCATGTCTGAGATCCGCAAGATGGAGGAGGTGACGGGAACCAAAGATCGTCAGGTCAAGAACGACATCGCCTCCAAGACCAACGGAGACCAGGCTTCATGTAAGACCCTCGGCCCTCGAGTCGGCTTTTGCAGGATGTTATTATAGCAACGAAAAACACCGAGTCGGGCTTGGTACATGCAAACATACTCATTGTTATTGTTATGATGGTCATTTCCTGTCCTGTGTTTGCAGAAGTCTTCCTGCAGACCTTTTACCGACATTGTGTAACTTGTGTAGGAACAACCAACAAAGCAAAGCACTCATAACCGCTATGCATGGTAACTTGGTGATCTAGGCGTTGCTCTGATTGTGTCCTTTCCATCCTAATTCATATGTGTACGAGCTGGTTAACAGGATGTTATAAAACCTGGCACCAGCATGGTGCCTCGACATTGCTGGACCAAAGGTTTGACTGAAGAAATTCATGATTTCTCATCAACCTGGGAATTTTATCTCAGTTTCATCAAAAAAATAAATAAAAATCTCCATAGTCACTTTTCAAGTTTTACATTTCCCAAGTGGGGTCCATTCTGTACCCACAGATCTTCAGTCTGTGTAACTTGGACTTGTGTTTATATAGTTGGGATCTTGATGATCAGCTTCTGATTGGCCCTGAGTCTCTTTTTTACCCCTCAGCTGTAAAAGGCTGATGGAGTGTTGTGTCACCCTCACTTTGTGAATACAATATCTCTACAAATAGACAATGTGAGACTTTCAAATTGACGCCATAGGTGGATCTAATAGGAGGGTGATGGGGGTAAGACTGGCGGCCATCAGGGTTTTTGATAACTCTGAGTTCAGGTAGATTTCCTGTCATCCATGTTTTACTTCTGCTGCAAAGGCCACAGAAAACATTTGAATGCCAGAGCAGTGCATCTTCATAAATTGAGCCACAGAGACGCACAAGGCCAAGGTCGTCTTTCTTTACTGACATGTTAAAAGCCTTCGTTTTTTCTTTATCAAAGACCTTGATAAATTTGGTAAACATGTAGGAGTGAAGCTGCAGACAGCGGCGCTGAGGAGACCTTTGTTGTTGTTGTTGTGTGCTGGAAGACTTTAATTGTATGTCTGCTGTGCTTTTGAATTGTTAACCCAGTTTTGTTAGTTCTTTGTAAGCAAGAGATGTGCTTTGACACATGTTCAGCAAAGCAAATGAAAAAGGATTTAGTTTGTAAGCTGAAGAAGAATTTAAGTTTAGAAAAGTACAATTGGCTGAACAAGTGGAGTTCATGAAGATCTTCTCACAAATGAACAAAAGCAGATATGATTCCTTAGTTTTCTCCAGTCAACAGAGATTTAAAAACCTGCATAATTACTCATTATCTTTAACCTTCACTATTTCTGTCTTATGTGCTCTCAGGTGAGAACCACGTGCTCAATTTTACCCAGATTCGAACCATGAGCGATAAGATAATGATCAAGTGGCAACCTTTCTGGCCGAAAGACTTCAGAGACCTGCTGGGCTTCATGGTGCTGTACAAAGAAGCGTGAGTTCATCTCGAGTCATCAGTCAGCCACTCTCACAATCAGACTCAGAATCTGACTCGGCTCTTTGCCAAACCAATATTGTTCTAAGCTGCTCAGATACTCTGCAGAGGACAGCAGAGATACAGTAACATCTGAAAAGTATGTTTTAAAGCGACCAGATCAGTTTTAAAGAACGTTATTGTTTGTCTGTACTCACACATCTGATACATGCTCACCAGTGTTTACTGGCCCCTCAAAAGTTTCCTATAATTAAAAGTGATCCCTATAGACCGATAAAATCTTAAGATAACATCCTGGAATACCCTCCTTTCTAACCAGAAGCGCTGTGAGCGTCACTCTAACATCAGTAATCTTATATGAGCAGATTTTCCTCTGTAGGCTGTTGAAATAAATCGATAAATTATTTTTCCTACAACAGACCGTTTCAGAACGTAACGGAGTTTGATGGGCAGGACGCTTGCGGCTCCAACAGCTGGGTGATCGCCGACGTGGACCCTCCGCGCCGAGCCACAGACGGAGAAAAAGAACAGATCGAACCGGGTCATCTAATCTTCCCCCTAAAGCCGTGGACGCAATACGCCATTATGGTGAAAACCCAGCTCTCGGCCTCTGACGAGAACCAGGTCCACGGAGCCAAGAGCGAGATCATCTACGTCCGCACCAATGCCACAAGTAAGTGTGATGAGTCGATCGCAGCTTCTTCCACCTGAGTATTGCCTTGATGTAGTTGAATTGTGAAGTATATTTTGATTGAAGACTTTGGAGTTGATTTAGGAGACTTTGTCCTCATGCAGGAACTTTACTACCTGCGACTGTTTTCCACTAGTTTGTTTTTTTTAATACCAAAAATGTTTTGTGACTCTACCTTAACATTATGACAGAAGCAACTTGTCAGGGTATTATTACCAACCACAGCACTACTCAGACATCAATGATGTTGCATTGTCAAGCCTGTTCTGCTGAATCTAAGGACTGTCCTACCAAACCAGGCATAAAAATTGCTCTGTGTAATCTAAACATGGAAACCACTGCAAACCTAAAGCTAAAGATGCAAACCTAAAGCTTCTTCAAAAGCAGGTCATCGGCTGTGAAATTCTCACAGTGGAAAAGGTCAATATCTTGTCCTGTACTAGAATTCAGCTATTTTTAGGCTCATCCCGCGGTGTTACTATCATTGACTGGTGGAGTCAGTGTTGTGTGTGTTGCTGTTGCCAAAATGTCCTTGGCACAAGAACAAGGAGGAGGAAGACAGACGGCACGATTTGCTTACAGTGCCACAGACCTGCAGGGCCTTACCGCGTGCAAGGTGTCCGTATCAGTCACTCAAGCAGCCATCACCGTGCTCTTCCCCACTGCTTAATTGTACCTTGCCACCCACAGATCTCGCTGTGTGCACCATGGTGATGGCCTGTCTAGCTAGCTTCCTTTTAGACAATATACGTTTCCTTCCAGATGAACCGCATGAAACATGACATCTCTCGCTCACATGAAATAGGCTTCCAGCAGAGGCGCATCACTCACACAGACAGCCATGTCAAGCAGGGTTTTGGGTTTTTTTTGTTTTGTTTTTTTTACCCGTCTGGCAGGCGCTCCGGGTTCCTGGCCTGTGTCAAATCTAACCAACAGGGCAAAGCTGTCATTACAAATAAGCTGTTGCTGGTGAATCTTTGTCAGACAATGTGGTCTGACCAGTGTGTGGCAAGAAACAAGGACAACATAATCACAGTGTGACAACAGAGCTCAGGTCTCTGCAGCTCCCAAGGGTTCAGTCTGGCGCCCCACTTTTCTCACGTACACTCTCCTGATCAAACACTGGAAGCTCGGCAGCGTCATAACGATACTCCATCTCAGGCCAGAACACTTTTGAGATCTGAAGTGTCTCTTGTTCTTCCTCCTACTCGAAAAATCTACGTCACACTCAGAAAGAAGGCCATGTGTCAGCGATCAAATACAGGGCGATGCCAGTCACTGATCAACCCACAAGCTAGCACCCTATGTTTTCTGATCTGCAGGGCTTTTTGTTATCAGCTGACCACAACTGATACAGATTCAAGATCATGAAACCAGATGTTAAAGAAAAACAAACTTGCAAAGCTGTCAGATTTTTCCCCCCCCCACATATTTACTAAACCTCACCAACAACACACACTTGTATAAATTACACACACACCCCCAGCAGTTAACTCAGTGTCAACATCAGTGCATGTGACACCACAAAATAATCACCGGGGTAATTACAGTAAACTAGAAGCAAAGCAATAGCTAGTTGTTTCAGTAAAACTGTCATCAAATTGCAGCTGAATGAAAAAGTTAAAGCTACTGCCGAAAGCACCCATGAAAAGTTCGATCTTCATTCCCCGTAACCTGAAACGCTGGGCTCTGTGAGAGTTGCACGTTACAAGCATCAAACTGTAATAACAAATAACAAAACTGACGGGGAATACCCTGAGCAGGCAGCTGCTGGTCACAGAGCCAAACTGTGCCAGTAACCGTGTTTCAGTATGAAATGCAAATTGGATAGAAAGAGGACTTCTCGTCCTGCAATAACAACAAATGCAGATGATCAAACCGCAGCCCGATCTGTGGAACAGTGCAAGTTTTCATCTCAAAGAGAGTAGAGACTCTCGATATAGACTCATAGAGAGAGTCATAAAATAGACTCGTAGAGAGTCTATTTTATGTAAATTCTGATTCCTGGTGCTTTTAATATGTGTACATTGAAGCGAGATGTTCCTAGTTCATTAAATGTGAGTGAGGGGGAAAAATGAATAATTAGTAGAAAATTACAGTGAAAATAGTCAAAACTGAGTTTAGACATTAACCAGACGGTCCTTTGCAGCAGATAACCACAATCTTCAATAACTTCGAAACTGTGTTTAATCTGCTGAAACGGGAGCTGCTGTTTGGGATGCAACAGGCCTGTGTTGAGCAGAGTGTACAGGGTGCAGAAAAGCCAAATGTAATGTCCCCATAAGTATGCAGGGTCTCAGGAGCTTAAACTTAGCTGAGTTATGGTCCTGCAGATAGCAGTGCTAGGTGGTGACACGGCCTGGATCCAGCTCTTTAATTTATGCACCAATATATGGAAGAACATGGTGTATGTTGTCTGTCTTATTTATTCATTCTATTATGCATCTATGTGATGGTAAAATAGTGGAAAGACTAATTTCCTCCTGGCAAATTTCAGAGAATTCACAAATACAGGAAGAAAGTAAATATAGAAAAGTAATTTTTTTTGGCAGCAATTCTGGTAACAGGTCGTAGTATTCACGTCCCGCAAACAGCCATCCATGTGTTGATAAAACACTCTGGGCAAAAAACAAAGATTTCCCAAATTTGGGAGTCTGACTATCTAGGGAGATCATGAATGACTAATTGAACACATCACTAACAATGAGTAACAATCTCAGTATTGTTCTTTTAATGTAAAGTCATAATTTAAGTATTTATTAAGTCTTCTGTGTATTTCTGAACTGCACTCTTGGGATAAATAAGGCGATTTATTACTCGGTGTGCTTAATATACGTGTTGCTTCATTTTAATCGGCTACTTCTGTGATTTTCCCCCCAGAACCGTCGGTACCGCTGGACCCCATTTCTTCCTCCAACTCCTCCTCCCAGATCATCCTCAAGTGGAAACCTCCCAATGACCCCAACGGCAACATCACTCACTACCTGGTCTTTTGCCAGCGTCAGCCCGAGGCCAGCGAGCTTTACAAGTTTGACTACTGCCAGAAGGGTTAGCCACATTGTTTGTGGTCATTTTGTGTTTGTGCGTCTGCGTCTGTGTCCGACACGCTGAATGCTTTTCATTAGCTCGGGAGCTCGTCTCAGTTTAAGGCTCTTGACTACTACAAGCTGCTGCAGTCTACTCGTATGACACAGTAAATATTTTGTGATGTAATTCTTCTTGATGGCTTTTGTTACCTTGAAGAAAGGAAAGTGCTGTGATAGTTTTATTTAACCTAAAGTGTATTTATTATGGCAGGGCAATTAACTGAATTTTATCTATAGTTGTTGTTTTGCTTTTCAGTTAATTTGAAAACAGATATCTCATCTTAACTGGCAGGTTCCTCTTTGTTTTATTGTGCCGGTCTCTACAGATAACTCCTGTGCAAGTAGCCCGACCAGTGAGAACACAATGGCTTCACTTTCAGCACCTGAAAACAAATAACTAATAGATTTGCTGAATCTATTTTCAGAATAATGCTTTTGTTTTGTCTCATTAGCCAAAGGACCAGTGACCTTGGGTCATGGTGAAACGTATATCCACATTTCACTAAAATCACTAATTCCCCTACAGTTTTGGTAAGAATTTGATCAAACTTGCACATAATAATAGGTCTCCATGATAGGTTCAAAGTTCAGGTTAAATATGTCCAATAACCTCTGAATTTGAATGCACTCTGCCCCAGATGAGCTACTACGTCATTGCTGTTCTGGTATTGAAAATCCAGCTTTTGTCTTTACAGCCGTGTGAGGGAGTCTTAACAGGTTTCCGTAGGTGAACCTGCACAAACATCATTAATGGTTGTTGTACTACCCTTTCATTTGTGTCTGACACTTGGGGTCTCTCCCTCAGTCCAGTGCAGGCTCTATGCACCAGAGCTGTTTGTTAGCTGATGACTTGGGACTCATTCCCTCTCCACGGGTTCATTATCTCAGGAAGCCACTGTTTCCTCCATCGGCACCTTTGGACCTCCTGTGGTGAAGGCAAAGGATGGAGGAGACCAGTGGATGAAAGACAAACTGAATAATCAAAAAGAAAACACACTGTTTAAAATATATTTTAAATGATGTTCCCAAAGGAAATGAGTCACCCAAACCAAAACACTGGCCTGTTTTTTCTAAAAGTCACTAAACAAGGAAATGAAATTGAGTAAAGTTGTGTCTTTTGTTAGGGCTGCAGTGCATAACTGAAACTAAATGAAACGTGGTACTAAAACAGCCATATTCTTCATCCACTTTAACTCCAATTCAGGAAGACTTCATATCTTAGTTGATTTATTTTGGTCGTAGCCCAGCCTGCGTGTGTGCCTTTCCATCACTGCCCGTCTGTGTCAACGCAATCGCTCCTTTTTTAAACTCCCATAACGCTCGCTCATACAGAGATGGGAGTCTGCAGGGAGGTCGTGTCACTCGTAATTTATCTCCAGCAGAGAGAATGAGGACCTGGGGATGACAGTGACAGACATGCCACCGGGGCATGGGGGGTGCGAGGGGTTGTGCATAAGACTGTGTTGTGTATCCGTGTTTATCGCACCTGTCATCCCAAACTGCCTGGCTGAAATGCATTTTTATTCTCTCTTGACTACGTGTCACTAGGGATGAAGGTGCCGTCACGACTGCCCACTCAGGTGGACAGTGACGAGGAGCAGAAGTGGAACCAGACAGAGGAGCAGGGCCAGGGGACACGATGTTGCGCCTGCCCCAAAACCGAAAAGGAGCTCAAGAAGGAAAAAGAGGACTCAGAGTACCGCAAAACCTTTGAGAATTACCTACACAATGAAGTCTTTGAGATCAAGTAAGACTCCTGACAACAAACCTGCACAGGAACAATAACAGTCACTAAAAATGTCCTATGTTTGTTTGTTTGTTTGTTTGTTTTATTGGCCTGACTTTTTAAATCATTTTTAAAGGGTTGGATGCAGATAACAAGTAATGTGGTTTCTGTGTTTGAATAACTTTAAATTTGACCTCTGTCATCTAGACGCTCGAGAGACCGGCGTGATCTGAATGGCATCGCCAACCGAACGTTTTCCTTCCTAACCACCGCACCAAGCCCTCGCGCGGGTACGAGCATCCCCGAGGATGAGGAAGCCTTTGAAAGCACCAAGACCGTGGTCACCGTCCATGCCAAGGAGTCCACCATTATCTCCGGCCTGCGCCACTTCACCAGCTACCAGATCGAGGTCCATGCCTGTAACCACCCAACCGACCCGGCGCGCTGCAGCATGGCGGCGTATGTCAGCGCCCGCACAATGCCTGAAGGTAAAGAGGCATTGCTAACGTTACCAAGGAGCTTGGTTATGTAGGTCTGTGTAATAAACCCGGATCTCTTTTAGCTAACCTTCTTCTGACTCGCTCCTTGTTGCAACCAGAAAGTTTGAAAAGAAATGACCATATTTGGGATTTCCCCTCTCTGGGACATCATACAGAGCCAAAAGTAGTAAAAACCTGTGTGTAACAAAGTGTTTAGCACAGAATGAACCCCTGAGCTTTTGGCTCACAGGAAACAGTTTTTAATATGAGCATACATGTTGTAATAATCTGTGTGTGTATATGACAGAAAAGTATAGTAGGTCCCCTGTTGGTTTAGAGACCCCATAAATTGGTCACTTGAACAATAAAGTCACAAAAAACCTGTCTGTCTTTTCCAAACTGATCATTTCTTGAACAGCAGGATAAAGGGAGATACTGACGTGCAGTAAATGTCTGCAGCCACTATCAAAGCAAGGACGCCCCTGCAGCTCATCTTTTATTTACTCCAAACACGCCCAACTCTTCACACAAATATGACTCATGTCGTTTTGTTCGCCACAGACAAAGCCGATGACATCTTGGGTCTCATCAAATGCGAGGTGACAGAGAAAACAGTACACATCACCTGGATGGAACCGCAAGCCCCGAATGGGATGATCATCCTGTATGAGATCAACTACAAGAAGCTGGGTGACTCTGAGGTGAACTTGTCCACAGGCTTCCACATCTGCACGCACATTTGTCATGGCTTTACTGCCTTAGTATATGTAATAGTTTGAATCTTGGATGGCAGAGTTCATTGCAAGTTCATGCCAATGCAAATGGTTCTTACACCAAGCAATTTTTATATTCCTCTTTCTCATTAAACATAATGACTTTGGCTTTCAATGGAAAACAATATAGAAGAAACAAATTGTTCAGCTTAAAGCTCACCACGCAGCACAGACGGCTAAAAGCAACGCTTATTATTTGGTCTGTTGGTCTCACTAATGTCATTTGGGAGATAACCTTAATGGAGGAGTAATTTTAACGATGCACCATGTTTTAGTTGCTATAGAGATCAGTTAGTCAGAACATCTTGTTGATGCTGGTGATTTTATTTGTAGTGCAAAACAAACCAAAAGAGTAACAAGCTTGTTTTTAACGCACAGATATGAAACAAAATGAGTCTAAATTAAGTTTTAAACTTTCCAAACCTGAACGGCCGCGTTGTTCCTCCGCAGGAGCTGCACTACTGCGTGTCGAGGAACATGTACAAAGCGAGTCGCGGCTGCAGACTGAAAGTGATGCATCCTGGGAATTACACGGTGAGAATCCGGGCCACCTCACTGGCTGGGAACGGATCATGGACCGAGCCCACGTACTTCTACGTCGAGGATCCAAGTAAGTAGACAGAATGAGTTCAGACATGGTTTGTCTACGCACACCTTCTGTTTTCTGAAGGCATGTGTAGACGGGTTTGTCCATTTATTACAGTCTGATCTATATCACGTTCTTTGTAAAACATGATGAAAATGTATGTTTTCTTCTTGGCTATCAGTATATTTTGATTTATGCACTAATATGAAAAAAAGTAATCTCTCTTCTATAAACCTTGGCACTCTAATGTGCCAGCAAAATTAAAACAAAGATTTTGAACTTAGCTTTATGGAGTGTTTGGATATTAATTTACAAATATAAGTAAATATAAGTTTCAGCATGGTGACTTTGCTCTAGTCTTGCCTGATCTGACCAAATCCTGCTAAATCAGTTGTCTGTTTTAGACACACAAAAATAATCTAATTGGCCTGCTGTGCACACAAAATTATAAAACCTTTCAAAACCGTGTTTAATAAAGTACCTCCTGTGGTCCTACCTAAGAAACCAAGGTGCTTATATTAAATTTTATACAGTTTGATGTTCTTATTTTGACCTGCTGCTGAAAAACCCCCTCTGAGTACAGCTCAGAAATGAGTGCAAATACAAATAAATGCAGAATTCTAACTTGAAAACACGCAGACAGACACCTGGCATGACTCAGTCTTCTTAAACCAAATCAAAAGCTTGTACTTGAAGCAGATTAGGATCACAGAGCAGCATATTGATCCCAGCTTAGCAGGTTTATTGTGTGCAGCTTGTATTTGTTTTTCACCTGAAATTTGACTCACTGTCCGGGCGGACTTGTTGAACAGGCGATCCTCTGCATGTCGTCAAGATCGTCATCGGGCCCGTCATCTGCTTTGTCCTGGTGCTGTTTGTGGCTTTGGTAGGCTTCGTCATGTTCAAGAAAAGGTAAATATCTTTCACATCCGGCTCATTAGTCATTCTCTTATTATTCGACGTGTTACCAGTGTTCTTATTAAGCTTGTTTTATTTTTTTCTCCTTTTAGTCAAACCCAAGGACCCAGCGGGCCCATCTATGCCTCTTCAAATCCCGAGTATCTCAGCACTGATGGTAAACAGGGTTTGGGTCTCCTGTCAACAACAGAATAGTTAATGATTTTAGCTAATTTAAGGGATTTTGACAACTTAGTAGCAATTACACATCAGCGTTATCAGCGATTGGATCCCCTGGTTTGTGATTGGCTGGTGAAATTGTTCCTGGTGGATCAACTATTAAACTAACTGTTGCACCACGACATCTCTGCAGGATCTCATTAAATTAGTTTTGTTAGCATGAATTTAATTGCTGCTGCATTTTCTACTCTCACTTGCAAAGATTTAATCCAATAAGATCTACTATTGCATTAGTTGATAAACATTGATTATTTTGGGGGTTTCAGCAGTACAACTAATGAAATTTGGATTTAATTTCATAATGTTATTCACATAGTTTATTTTATTTTATTATTAGTAATGATGGGCATGCCTGTTTTCCTATGCATTTAAATGTTTTTTTCTTTCCCTTTTTCTTTTTGCAGTGTATGAGGAAGATGAGTGGGAGGTGCCCAGGGAGAAGATCGCCATTTTGCGGGAACTGGGTCAAGGCTCCTTTGGCATGGTCTATGAGGGCATTGCCAAGGACATTGTCAAAGGCGAGGGTGAAACACGAGTAGCGGTGAAGACGGTGAACGAGTCGGCCAGCCTGCGGGAGAGAATCGAGTTCCTGAACGAGGCCTCCGTCATGAAAGCCTTCAGCTGCCACCACGTGGTAAAGAGAAGCAACATGTTTTTCTCATGTTGTTCACGAGCAGAGGACATTGATGGTTTTGGTTACTGGCGATGTGTAAAAGTTTAAGGTGGGGTTGGAAGCAGTGGGCCGTAGCTCTGTGTGTGTGTGTGTGTGTGTGTGTGTGTGTTAGCTGTTATTTTTGAGTATTTAGAACAGAAAGTACTAAATGTACTAAAATCAGAGCTGTGTGAAAGGCAAGCACCTGCTTCACCTGCTGACTTCTAATTCCCGTTTTTGAAAAAACTAAACTACATTAAGATGAAAATCCCCATGTTTCTATCTGCCAGGTGCGTCTGCTGGGTGTGGTGTCTAAGGGGCAGCCCACCCTGGTGGTGATGGAGCTGATGACCCACGGAGACCTGAAGAGCTTCCTGCGCTCTCTGCGACCCGACGCTGAGGTAAAACATTAGTTTGAATTATGTTTATTCTTCTTTTAGTTCAGACTGCACTTCTGGTTTCTTTTCTTCTTTTCACTTCTGCATTTTGTGAGTATAATAGGCAAACTAGGCTTAGGTTGCATTTTCTTGACTTTATGCAAAACAATCTTTTATAACTGCATGCGGAAATTATTTTTACACTGAGCAGCATAAAAGCTTTTAAAGCGTCATGTTTTAACTGGGCTAATTCTGCTCAGTCGAGGAGCTATTGCTGCTCTTACTGACACATTAGGCTCTACTTTGGTTCTTAGTGAGGTCTTATCTAGAGAGGTGCTTTAAAGATACACTCAGTTTACTGCAAAAGTGCAGATAAACAACACTTTAAATCCATCAGTGTTTAAAGTAAGCAGCTGTTAACAAAGTTGGAGTCATAGGGTATTTTTCCTGGTGAAACATCTGCTATTTTGTTTCCAGTCAGATTGTTTTGGACTAAATCACATCTACAGAATAATAGTGTGTTACATCAGAGACTGTGTGCACAAATATGGATCAGTTTATGTGGCATTAACACTGAAGCCTTCAATATCAAAATCTGCATTTTCTTTTAATACATGTTGAGGGGGCTTCTGTGTACAAAGCGATGCGGCGCCTTTTTAAGTAAACATGCAGATGGCGTTTTTGTTAGAGCAGAAGCAGGGCTGAGCTGCAGGATGCTGACAGAAGGTTTTAGCAGTAAAGCCAACTGAAAACATGGCAGCTGCCTTGAAACGGGTGGCTGGTGTGTTGGGAGCAAGGTTATAATAATTCACTAATCTAAAAACTAAAATGACTTAATATTGATTTTCTTGTTTTACTACGGTGACCTGACCAGACCTCAGAAAGAGAACAAGTCCAGAATTTTACTTTTTATTTTTCTAATTTTCATAAGATTAAAACACATCTCATTGATCCATCTTTGTTTATTTTCTTTCAGTTTTTAACTTGAAGATGTTAAACTGTGTCCGTTCTCTGAACTATTGTACTTTAGTTTTTGCATTTTTTTTATTTAACTTGTGAAAAGAACATCATTGATCAATCACAGAGTTAGCAATACAGTATGGTAACAAAAAATGTATGTGTGTTCAGTGTGCGCACTTTTGCCTTTTTAGCTGAGACGTGTGCTGGATGAGGATTTGGGACATAAAAGTGTGTTTGGGGTTTTTTTTTAATCAGAAACTGTTCAGTTGGCTACATTTTCAGGCATAGTTTTGAGAAACAGTGTAGTTAACACAACAAACAGTGGAAATCTGAAATCTGCTGTATGGCTAGATAATGAGTCAAGTGTTTGTACAATATTTTGCTTGGTTGATCTTCAGTCTGATATCCTGGAAAAACTACTACTTAAACTGAAATTGAACATTTTTAAGATTAAAAATGTAATTTGCAATGAGTAAAACTCACTGTGGAAATTAAACTGGAACTAAATTGATTAAACTAAATTGAATTCAAAACTAAGAAAACTGCAAAAGTGTTTCTGAACTGACATGCTATGTTTGTTGACATCTGCACAAACCTCATTATTTTTCTGATAAGTTCTGAGTGTTCAAACATTGGTTCAAACTGAAAGTCGAGCCTGTGTCGGGGTGTTATGTTGTAACCGAGTACAATGTGTTATCTTGTCAATAATATACCTAAAGTGTAATAATATAATGACTGTGCCAAACCTTTTGTTGATAGATCAGAATTTCAAAGTCTGTCTCATGTTCCTCAGAATAACCCTGGCCGTCCACCACCCACTCTGAAGGAGATGATCCAGATGGCTGCTGAGATTGCGGATGGCATGGCTTACCTCAACGCCAAGAAGTTTGTTCACAGAGACTTGGCAGCCAGAAACTGCATGGTAGCTCACGATCTTACAGTCAAAATAGGAGGTAAGAATTCATAAAGTAAATGGGCACAAAAAACTGCTTAGATTTTGGTGCCTCATAGTGGAAGCATGAAAAGCCAACAATGCACTGTCACACTGATGGGTGTTTATATTCAGTCATCAGACATTACTAAGACAGTATTCAAATCCACAGCTTTAGGTGCCATGTATTGACTGAACAGGTGTGAGCAGAAGCAATGGTAATGGCACCCTTATAATTAAGATAAATTAGATATATCCTGAATACAAAAGGGAACTTCACAAGGTTACACAAGCTGATATCACAGCAGATAGTGAATGTAAAATAACAACCACCAGATCTTTCTGATGCAGGTTTGGCTGTAATTTGGAGTCTGATTTATGTTTTCCTTCCAGACTTTGGTATGACCAGAGACATCTATGAGACCGACTACTACAGGAAAGGAGGGAAGGGTCTGCTGCCCGTCAGGTGGATGGCACCTGAGTCTTTGAAGGACGGCGTCTTCACTGCACATTCAGACTGCTGGTTAGTGACACGTGTGAATTTCAGACTCCTTCTCCTCCTTCATCCTTTACTTCTCACTTTTGAAACCATCCGTGTGGAAGTTTTAAATATATGACAGATATTTAGGCGACATGGGAGCAGACAGCGTTGTTTATCAGTATCACCTGCACCTGTCTGCACTCTGTCTATCTGTTAACAGCATCAATCATGTTTGCAGGCAGATTTACTCTAAGATCTAATTGCTGCGTTTTCATTCTCCTCATGTCGTTCCCTCTTCTTCGCTTGTTTACCAGGTCATTTGGGGTGGTGCTGTGGGAGGTAAGCACGCTGGCTGAGCAGCCGTACCAGGGCATGTCCAACGAACAGGTCCTCAAGTTTGTAATGGAAGGAGGCTTCCTGGACCGGCCGGACAACTGCGCTGACAGACTGTGAGTATGATCACGGGGATTTGGTGGCTACGCACTGAGAAAAAAAACTTCTCCTGCTTAAACTACAAACTGTGTCAAAACACTTTTAAGCAGTTATTTCACAAGTCCACAGTCAAAAGTTGAACTTTATTCGATTTAGATTACTGAGATTGGAAGTGAAGCATAGGATTTCATGATGTTCATAAATAACTATTAACGACGTGCTAAAATACATTATAAAATGGAATGTGCAGGGTGCTAAATCTGAACTCAGCTGTGAGAGCAAATATGTAAATATTTTTTTAAAGAAAAAAAAGAAGCTGCTAACAGATGTACAGTTTACTTTTTAGTTTCCTAAAACAGCTGGGCAGAGCAGTTTTTAGCAGGTGTTGCTTAAAGTGTGCTCTCAGGGTGGCCATATTTTTAGCTGTTGATGTCTGAGCATTTTCTGCAGCAGGACAGTGACTCAAAATAATCAGTGCACATGGACAACAGAGGTGAGGGGAAGGGAATAATATAAATCAGGGAGTTGGTTTTGTTTTTAATGTTGTTTATTAAAAGGATAATATCGTATCTATGAAGCCTGATCAGGTGAAGTTGATTTGACTGAAATATTCTTAACAGAACAACCATAAGTACATCATAAAAATAAAGATGTAGACAGTTCAGCTCCTAATCTCCCCGTCTCATCCTGCAGACACAACCTGATGCAGATGTGCTGGCAGTACAACCCCAAGATGCGTCCCACCTTCCAGGAGATCATCGAGATGCTGCGGGAGGACCTGCATCCAACCTTCCAGGAGGTCTCCTTCTTCTACAGCGAGGAGAACAAGCCGCCAGAGAGCGAGGATTTCGACCTGGACATGGAAAACATGGAGAGCATACCACTGGACCCCTCGTCGTACTCGCAGAGGGAGCAGTGTTTGGACAGGGACGAGGCCTCCTCCATGGGCCTGAGGGGCAGTTACGAGGAGCATCACATCCCGTTCACACACATGAACGGGGGAAAGACCAATGGACGAATACTGGCCCTACCACGGTCCAGCCCCTCCTAACATACTGTACACATCCCACACAAACTCATTGATGCTATAGATTTAAATATATTTTTGTTGTTTTTGTTGTTTTATATAGCTCACACTCAAACACTCTCCTCAGCAGCCCCTCAGTGCATATCTCAGGACCTTATTTTTCTCTTCAGATGCCACAAACACACACTACAGCAAGTCCAAGCTCGGACGCCAGAAGACACTTTTTGTATTTAAGGATGAATCTCCTGTGTCTCTCTTGTTCATGATTGTAGGTTATATACTGTATATAAATATATATATATTGCCAAGTTTGTGCTAGTCTGGGTGGATATTCGATTCAACTGTGAAACAAACTCTTGACAAACAAGAAGGCTGCTAACCCCACTGACCCCCCACGCCTAATTCTAGACTCCGTCTCCTCTCCCTTATTTCATCACAAGAGTTCATCCCGAGTTTTTGGGGAAAAGAGAAAAAAAAGTGCCCTTCTATTTTGTCTGTGGCCTACATCACACATCATGGAGCTGCGTCTGAATCTTTGCACGCACACGAAGACGAACTGAAAAGGAAAGCTTCGGGAGCTCCCTGCTGGATGGTCAGAAGCGGCCCATCCTCGAACAAACTCTTATTCACTGGAGAAGCTGGCTGAAGCAGCCTACCTCCTCACACTCTGCAGTATTCCAAAAAAGGCACACGGGATACACACAGGACGTTTGTCGGGTTCTGTTTTTTAATTTATATAATGGTCTTTCTTTTTTGTTTTCTCCTTTTTCCCTACTTATTTTTGTTTTGGAGTTTTCACACTTATAGCTGAAGGATATTTAAACTGTTTTCAAAAACACGTTGCCGAACGAGTTCCTCAGATTGACCAATAGCTGCTTCGTTGGTATATTTTAGTGGGTATAGAAGATAAAAAAAAATATATATATATATATATATAAATGTTATATTGATGTTTTTGTACATAGTTGATGTCAATTTTGAGGTATTTCCGGTCATAGAAAATGTTTTTACATGTTAGTCTATTACCTTTATTTTTTCTAATCCAGAAAATCATACTAATTAGCTTTTTTGGACTCATGATCAACCAACAGCACTTGGTCTTTTTACTATGTGATCTATGTGATGCCCGGGGGAAAGGAGTGTGTGGCGTCTTCGGCTTAAGATGTTTGCCCGTCATATCAAGATCAAATAAAATAGTGCTGTAAATAATGCAGCGAGATGCATTTGTGAGTAGGCTCTGCCACTGCTTGTCTTATTTTTCCAGCATGTTTGTGTTCACAAAATGGTTATGTGTAAATTTGATGTTTGTGTTTTTCCCCAGTGAGTACAACACATCTGAAGCATTTTGTTTACCTAAAAAATATCATATACATACACAGAAGTTAGTTTACATACAAAGTGGCTGCTCTGCGTTACTTCAACACTTGATGCCATGATGTTTCTGGGTGTCTTTGCCATAGCAACAAACATCTGTCACTTACAAAGCAACCTAGCCAAGCTTTGGTTAGGAGTTGGCTATCTGTCTGTTACTAAACAACATGGTGATGATTAAACTCTCCTTCACTTTGATGCTGAACTCCACAGCCGGCTACCTCACGCTCTACTGATATATTTCTAACGGGATTTGTTTGGCTGAATCCGGCTCTTTTACCAGGAGTGAAGCAACAAATCTACAATTCAGCAGCATACGACTTCACCCCATTCAAAGTAGAGATGGACCGATCCGATATTAAGTATCTGTCCGATACTGGCCTAAATTACTGGATCGGATATCGGAGAGAAATAAAAAATGCAATCCGATCCATTAAATATCAAAAAAGCACCTCACAAAACTTGCGACATGGCATAACTCGGCTCATAACCGTAGCGTGTTGGCGCAGTATGCATCACGTGATAGAGCGGCTGTGGCGTGCGAGATCTGTTGTCTGGTTCAGCATTTGGAGCTTCGCTACCAAAGTTGCATTTCATCTCCGAGAAAGTTATCCCAGAGAGAAGTAAAGCAAGTGTGTAAGTTCATCTCTGAATGTTTGTAAAGCATTCCAGCATTAAGCTCAACAACCTGAACAGCCTCTTCTCTCTCCTGCTGCCACTTCAATCATGAAACTGATCAATGATCAGCTGATCAGCTTTTCTGTCGCGAGTCCGTCTCTCATGTTTGTTTATCGGCCACTTCGCGCCAGAAAGAGGAAATCAGCGGCTGAACAACAGCAGCACGTTTAAGCTTGATAATCTGTTGTTAGAATTTATTTAATATTACTTTGTACACCAGGATCTTTTTCTGCTTAGCTGACAGCTGGTAACTGTGCAGGGGCGGATCTAGCAAAGTTTAGCCAGGGGGGCATGTAGGGCATTAACAGGGAAAGGGGGGCACAAAGAAATACTTTTCTTTCTTATTCTCATTTAAAATGTCTACCTTTTAATAATTATCTGAATCTTACACCCAAAGTTTTAATCTGATGTAAAATGTATAGAAGTCCATTACTGTATATAGTAACTGTTAAGTCTAATATACCTTAATATACACTTTTTCCTTTGGGAAGGTACCATCTGTGCAGTCTGCACTTCTGTTGAAGAAAGATGTTGAATCTATTTAATTAATCTTGAAAAATAATGGATTTCTGTGCATTTTCTTTCACACTGAATCAAATTAAAGTTGATTACATCGATTAAGCATCATGAGGTGGAGGGTGGTTCCCAATTTCTTTTTTTTTTGCTGGGAGCTTGCAACCCTATTAATTAAAACTGTTTTTGTAATATCTTGCTGCATTTTGTATAAGTTCAAATTCAAGTTTAAAACAAACAAACAAACAAACACTAAAGCTATTCTGTTATACCTGTAGGCAAAAAAATACAATGTACCCAAAATATTTCATAGTGATATCATAAGCAACCTAATTAAAAAACACTATATCAGATTCATATCGGTATCGGCCGATATCCAAATTTATGATATCGGTATCGGACATAAAAAAGTGGTATCATGCCATCTCTAATTCAAAGCAAATGACAGTAGAGAGCTGTGAATTCTCATTACATGTAAGATCAACCAAATCTGAAAAAAGTTGCCACCTTACATCATCAAAATCAAATTGTTTGTGTGGTTACTGAAGCAATTCAACAGTTTTTCCCTCAAAATATGAAAATCTGCAGTTAGAATTATTTTGTACAGCATTTTTGCTGGTACTAAGTAATTACTGTAGTTACCCAGATGGAGTTTTCAGGACTCTTTCCCCATTGTACACCCACCAGGGTAATCCTTGTTTCTTTTCTGAACTGAGCGGTTTATGATATTTCAGGCCTGTTTCTAGAACAAAATGATTAGGTATGGATCAGAAATTTTTGAGGATAATCTCTCCCTGTATAGCCTACTTCTCTTTCCTTGGGAGAATGGCTGCCAAACTATATGTCGAAACATACTTCATTAGGGCTACAAGTGAGTTTGTCAAATACTAAAAAATGTTGATGGGGGAACAGTTAACGCTTAAGTAAAAACTAACCAAATCCACTTTACACTTTTTCCAAGTGTCACTATTATGGAATATATAATTTTTCCAGTAGTAAAAAAGGCACCAGTCTATGGTCTGTGACTTCTACCTACATTTTGATACCAAGATTCATAGCTGGAAGGTAAACTTTTGCATCAAGTGTACATGAGTTAGTGCTGTGTAGCTGACCTGGCACTTCTACTCCATGTCTGCGTGGGTTCTCTCCAGGTACTTCAGCTTCCTCTCACACAGTCCTCAGACATCGAATTAGGTTGTATGGTGATTCTGTTAGGCCTGTGGCATATTGGCAACCTGTCCAGAGTGCACCCTGCCTCTCACAGCTTATGCTGTGACCCTGCGTTGGATGAATGGATGGATCGATCTGCTAAATAATGTAAAACTGTACTTGAGACTGAATTGTGTTTTGTTGTTTACTGGATATTGTTGTTTGTTTTGTTATATCTGGGCCTGCGGGATAGGATCAATTCAGCTGAACTTCCACACAGTTGATAGTGAAATGGCGCCCCCTAGTGCATATCACTGTATATATGTCACAGGATTCTCCACAGCATTACATATACAAACATTTCAGATGCAGTGCATGATGTGACTAAATTAGCTTTCAGTGTGTACTGTTTTAAAAGTTTAACAGCTAAGCTGAGGTTACATGCACTAGTGAAACAATCTGTAACTCTGTGGTGTCTCACTCACTCAGAATATATCCCTTAAAACAGCTTCTAAATGGAAATGAAGAGAGTCACATTTAAGTCTTGCTTGCTTATACACTCAAATCCCTCTGAAGCTACTATGATAATTTCCTGAGGTAGTGCTGCTGGACAAAACCCAAACTGATTTTTCTCTTATGATACCTTAGCATTCTGAAACTGATGGAAATCATTCAAAGTTAGTTTAAGGAGCTTAGAAAGAAAGCAACTGGACTACTTTAAGTTTCTTGAAAACGTTTCACCTCTCATCCATGAAGCTTCTTCAGTTTTAAAACCAAAATGTGGAGAGTCCCAAGTATTTAATCCCTGGTGGGAGTTGTCCCTTAAGAGTTGTCACTATTGATCATCTGGCTCACCACATGAGCCACGGTGTGAAAAAAGGCGTCGGTCATTATCAACAGAAGTTTCAGGTGAGGGATCTCAAAACTGCATTATAGGTGGCAGACAGTTGGTGTTGCAAAGTCTGTTCAAAGATTTTTCATTCAGTGGACACAGATGGCCCCTTTCGCTTCTCTTTCAAACCATCTGTCTTCTCTGTCCAAAGTGTGAACATCAGCATCCTTAAAAGAGTGACCTTTATCCTTTAGATGATGCAGCTAAGTCTTGTTGCTCTCCATAAAATCAGCTCAGCTCTATGTCCCGACTGTGGATCCAAGGCACAAACTCTTGGGAACAAGTCGGCTTTGTCTGCATCTTAGGTTAAAGTGGAGGTAGTTTCTATAGTCCGTTGGTTTTCTTGATTCCCTTTCATATTAAAGCAACAGTTGCAGTTTTTTCCTCCCAAAGTACGAGGCAATATTTCTGTGTAAGTTCTCAGTCATCCAGGTCATTGTAGTCCAAAGAGCTTAGAAAGAAGGTGTGTGGACTTTCTTGAAGACATTTCACACATTGGTTGTGGTGATGCACATGTGGGTCAACAACCCTCTTCAAGGGACAACTCTCACTAGAGATTAAATAGTTGGGATTCTCTTTTTTTTTTTCTTTTAGAACTGAAGAAGCCGCTGAAGAAGCTGCCCAGGTAAGAAGTGAAACGTCTTCTAGAAACTTAGGTAGAAGAAGAAACCAGTCACTATCTTTCTAAGCTCCTTAGGCTACCATAACCTGGATGACTGAGAATTTACACAGACATTCAAAATTTGTTATTTTAGAGTTTTCCTCATTATGCTTCACTGGATTGTGACAGAATAAGAAATAGGAAATTTGGTACTAAAAAGTATAACTCTGAGAAACTTTAACACCTTCTAATAATATACTAGCTGATTATAAAAATCATTAGAGTTAGGATTTTCCCATCCAATCATCCATTTTTATTTAACCATTTGGGAGTCCATCTCAGGTCCCACAGAGAGAGAGGCAGGGTCCACCCTGGATAGGTTGATGGCCCATGAAAGTGTTGACAAATAGATGCGAATGATGTCTGTCTCTATGTCCAATTCAGAATCACCAGTTAAGCTAAAATATATGTTTGGACTAAAACTATTAAAAAAAAATTAACTAAAAGATTCACTCTGGAAACTAAGTTTAGGTAACCTGAACTGAAAATAAAATAAAAACCAAGAAGAAAAGATGAAACTAAACTCTGGACCAAATCTTCTGGGATACGAGATGATAGGAGCAGCAGAGCAATGTGTTGGGGAATTCTTAGAACCCTGCTTTCACTTGCTCAGTGCAGTTCAAGGATGTTCAAAACCTCAACTTTCTGCCGCTGCTATGTTATCATCATTGGGACGACACAGTGGCGCAGAGGTTAACACAGTGGCCTCACATCTGATTATCTAAAAAATTATTATTATTATTATCATGAATTGGTGGATTTGTATGAAAAGTTTACTAACACAGGGCTTGGTCCAGCATAGTGATTAACTTGTGGAGTTGGTGTGGATTCAAAAGTTTTGGAAGAACTTTATCAACATAAAACAGACCAATGTTAAAAATATACTGGGAAAAATGAGAGACAGCAAGAAAATATTACAAACTGATCCTGATACAGATATGCTTCTGGATCCAGGAACTCAATTTGAGCATCCAGGGGACTTCTCTTGTATTGTTTCTTTCTATTCTTTTGGACCAACAGGGGTCACTAAATACACTATAAACTGAAGTATGAACCCGTTGAATACATCTCTGTGCAGGTTAACTTTTAAGGTTTAGCTTAATTATTTTTCTTTCAAGACCCGAGCTGTCAGTGTTTATACCAAAGGTAGGTTCTTAAAAGTATAGTGATGATATTTACCAAAACAAGCCTTTAATTTTGATTTTCCTTAATACTTCAAGGCCCAATTGTCAACATCGAATTAAAGTCTTGACACTCAAAAGTCTGACTAAAAGGCACATCTTTTTCTTCCACTATAAAATGACTGAATGTTTTTCTTTCTTTTGGGCTTTTTAGCCTTTATTTGATACACTCAAAAGAAGTCAGAAAAGCTTGGAGGAAGAGCAGGGGAGAGACATACAGTAAATTAACTTGGGCACATTCATACCCAGCCCTCACCAATAGCCTGACAGCACAGGACAGATATTTTTTTAGAGCCTGCCTTTTATCCAGTAGTTTGCTTGAAAACAACAACAAACCCCAACCCATTTCAACTCAATTTTATTAATAGTACCAACTGATGATGATAGCCACCTCAAGGACCTTTATATTTTAATTACAGATCCTGCAGTATTAGAACAAGAATACCTACAATCAATCAATGTGAGACAGAGTAGACAAAAGTTAGTAATATGTAGTAGGGACATATGGAACAAGTGGAGAAGAAATGCTCAGTCTATCATGGATTAACACTTCTGTTAGAGATTGGTCACATGATCAAGTCCTTTATCATAAACGGAAATAATATACAGGTCTTCAGATGCAGGTTAACCTGCCAACACCACACCCTGATGTAAACACTTCCACAAAACATAATACAAAATACTAAATCCAGCTACAATACCACAGTTGCCTCTGAGTGTGGTACAATCTTCTTCTTCCAGCTGCTCCCTATACACACAGCAGATTATCTACCTCCACCTCATCTTGTCCCTAGCATCCTCCTCTGTTACACCAACCCTCTGAATGTTCTCCATCACTAGACCCATCTTCTCTGTGGTCTTCCTCTTTTCCTTCTTCCTGGGAGCTCCATCTACAACATCCTTTGTCTAATAAATTCACTATCCCTCCTCTGTCATGTACCTCTACATACCTCTTTGTCTCCAAACCGCTCAACCTGAGCCGCCTCTCTTATGTACTCATTATTAATCCCGACTATCGTGGTGACTCCCAATGAAAATCTCCAATTTTACCAACTCCAGTTTGGCATCCTGGTTCTCTGTCAGTGCCATCGTCTCCAAACCATAAATCATAGCAGGTCTCACTATCATCTCATAAACCTTAGTTTTACTTTTGCTGTTATCTCCACCATCTCCACCCAGCCTGCACTCTCTTGTACACGGTTTGTTGCTTTGGATGGTCAACCCCAAATTTAAACTTATCTGCCTTCACGATTTCTCCTCCTTGCAGCTTCACTGTTACTCCTGTCTCCTTCTCATTCACATATGTATTGTGTCTTGCTTCTACTGTCTTTCATTCTTCTCTCCAGAGAATATCTCCACCTTTCCAGGCTCTCGTCCACCTGCTCCCTACTCTCACCACAGATCACTCATCTGCAAACATCATAGGTAATTCCTAGGAGACTCCTGTCTGACCTCATCTGTCAGTCTGTCCATAACCACTGTAGCGCTTGCTTCCTCTATACTAATTCTTTGCACATCACTAACTTTCTTCCTTCTCTCCTCCTCTCTCTCTCTCATTTTTATCATTCATCAGCTTCTCGAAGTACTCCTTCCATCTTCTCAGCACACTCTCTTCACTCCTTAGTACATTTCCATCTCCATCCAATCATCCTAACCAGCTGCACATCCTTTCAGCTCGATCTCTGCCTTTTCTCCTTCCTTAGTGTCCAGGCTCACATTAAACTCATTATATGCCTTTTCCTTTGCCACCACCCCTGTCTACTCCCTTCATCTCATTTTGTCTTTGCTGAGCTCTTCCTTTGAAAACTTTACTGAATTTCCTTGTTCTACCACCAAATCTCCTTGTCCTCTGTCTTCTGTCCAAAATACCTTCTAGACACTGAGTGTAGTATAACTTCTGTTAGTATTAGCTTACCAAAAACGCACAGACACACACCCTCAAGACAGTTGCTTTAGCAAGCAAAATAAATTAAAGAAATGCTGTCTCATTTATGCTAGCTGAGCTCCTACCTGCAACACCTGATTGAACCTACACAAAGGACAAGTGCTTGTTTTTGCCAAAATAAAAGCATGTAACTATTCACAGCAGTTGTTTTTCACTAAAAATGGCTACCAGAGTTTCTTACTGGTAAGGTGAACTGCAGCAGATGCCAGCTGTCTGTATTAATTTAAGGATTGAGAGAAGAGGTAGTTGCTGTATGAAGATCAGGTATTATGAAGCAGCACATTCCCACAATGCTTAGAGGAGGAAGGAGGGTTTACACAAAGGAGGCTGGGATTTGTTTTAAAACACTCCCTCCCTCCCTCCCTCCCTCATCAGCTCCATTTTTTTTCCTTCTTATTTGTGCACTTGTTCCTTCGGAGACATCCTCTCTGTTGTTTTTAGCGGGCGCTGCTGACAGATAAGATTGATCTCGCTTACCTTTACCTGGAAATAACAGAAAACCTGTCTTCTCGTTCTTTCGGCATCATTTCAATAGCAGGTAAGATGAAACCGTTCTCGGAGTTAACTATTATTGTTTAGCATATGAGCATCAAGTGGATAGAAGTAGTTAACAAGCATGAAGGGATTGCGTTAGCAAGCTAAATTAGCTTACTAACCCCGTAAAACGCAACGCTGCGTCGCGAACACAGAAAGATTTAAGAAGACGTGAGCAGGAAAACTGACTCGACTTGACTGTCTTGAATTTGGTCGCTAAATTAGCATAACTTCAGCTCCGTATGCCAAGTAGTCATAAACTTTATAAACAAGGTTGGGATACGTGTTCAGTCACCTGTTGGCGCTCCCTTCTCTCTCGACTCTCTTGGCTTTACACCTGTTTCTGTTCCTTTCGGTGAAAGCAGATTCACTATGACAGGTTCTTCAATAACATACGCACTGAATTAAAGTTACCTTGTCATACCTCACATTCACATTAGAATGTAGTCGGAGTTTAGTTCGAGAGTTTATAATTATCATGTGTAACTATCCTATAAAATTAAGAGTATTCTCTGAACTTTCCTTTTGGGGTGTCAAGTCACTAGCTACGCAGTGACATTAATCCATAACCGTTAAAAACGTACAAAAATAGGGTTATTCCATACGCGGAGTGATATTCATATACAACGTCGAACCAATAAAACGCACAGGAATGGAACGTTTTTCCTTTGGCGGAGTGATACGTAGACCTCTGCCAGCTGTCGACCAAAATAACATAAAATAAAAATAAGTAAATTTTAATAAGAAATGTATCTGAAATGACTGAAATCCATAAATTTAATCATATACAACTGAAAAACCTCAAGTGTCAGCTAAATTACAATTGCTGATAAATCTTGGTGTCCGCTGAAATGTAGGCTAGTCATAAAAGTTTTTAAACCTTGGCTGATAAAAAAAGAAAACAAAAAAATACAGAGCATTAAGAAGCTAGTTGTATATGTAAGCATATAAGTTGTAACAGTAAAAATAAAAACAATGTATGTGTGGTTTTTAAATAATGCCTCTGAAAAATATTTCTGATAGACGTGTTTATGCAGGTCTGAAACCAGTAAAACTTTAGATGTAAGTTTGAACTAAGAATTTTAGACAAACCAAACATAATCAGAAAAGGAAAAATCTAAATCTGCTTAACAAAGCTTAACAGTTCTAGTTGGAAGTATAGACTGTATACGAAAGATGGAAGTAGCCATTGCAACGTCATTACACCATTTGTTTTGGTATTCGCAGCCTCAGGTCTAGCGTTTTATTGGCTACCATTTTGGGGTTTTTGAAGCCAGAAGTGGCCATATTTAGATCATATTAAGATCTGAAAGAGTTCAGGTGTAGTAGGAAAATTACAGAAGTGGCATATTAAGTTTATTATCTGAGTAAAATTGAAGCACTTGAAATTGGATTAAATGATAGAAGTCACAAATTTACCCGCAAGTTTAAGTTCACTGAAAGGTTAATCTTTCAAAGTTTTTGTGTACATAAAGCTTAGAGCTGAAGACAATTTTTGGTGATTTTAAAAGGGAAGATTTGAGAATTTGAAGGACTGGGCTGTAGTTACGTGCTGCAGATAATTAGTGGTAATAAAAGCCCAGAGAGGCAGACAGTAATCACTGACTTTTTAAGGGGCTTGTTCAGATTAAGTAGAACAAGATACAAAGCATTAAAATATGTTAAAAACACAACAGCCTTAATAAAAACAGAGTAGTTTGGGCCTGGAAGCAGGGTTCATACGTCATCACTTGACAACTGGATGGATGTCTGTGCAGGATGTGATTATTATTTATTTAGGTTTTAAAGAGGACGTGAAACATTAATCATATAAAGGCAAATTTAGATCATGGAGCCCTGCTCTTGAAGACTGACGTAGATGTAACACTGTCTGTGAAGCTGGATTTAAGAAATAAATACTCCAAGTTTAAGTTTTAAAAACATGTTTATCGCCATTTGTCAATATTGAACAACATCATGTGGTTGGTTGTGACTAATAGACTTAGTTTATGTTGGCTAACTAGTGACAGAATCTGTAACTCAGAGGAAAATAAGGACAATAAGACCATTTTTGATCTGCACCTGGCTGCAACAATGAGTTTTATGTTAAATAACCAAAGATATACTGTCCACTTTCACTCTGCATTGTTTGGCTAGCTGCACTCAAACTGAAAAATGCAGCTGTTAGCGGCCATGTTTGGGTTTGTAAAGCACTTTTCATGGTTGAATCAGAAGAAAAAATATCCTGGGTATGTTAACGTGCTTTTTAAGGGCTTTGTACCGTATCATTAATACATCTTTACGTGATATAAAGCTCACATCATCATGTGTTTATATATCCCAGTATGCACTGTAGGTAGGTGGATAGAGCCAAATATTGATATTATCAAATTAATATCGGCACGATAAGATCAATACTTTGTTTCTATCCTCTACCTTTAGTATGTAGTCCACTGAATTGTGTTAACATATTATTATTATTATTATTATTATTATTTAATGAAAATATATACCTCAAATTGTGGAAAGTAAAAAACTGATTTAGTTGTCATGAAAATGTTTTCAAAATTTGCAAACTGATGATTCATCTCATAAATCATGACACACTGCTCTCGCCTACATAAGCTGACTTTATAAGATATAAGTATTGGTATAGGCAGTACTAGCCATTGTATCAGATAACTGCCTAAATTTACAGTATTGCACAACAATGAAAAAAGCTCAGGCGTGTCTGATAGCAAGAGTTGTGTGTTGCCCTGCGATGACGTTTTAGTATCTAAAAAGGGAGCTACTTCAGCAATTTCCGATAAAGCACAGAACTTTGCAAAGTATGTAAGAAATCCACTCCTGATGAAGACTGGAAACAACAAACTTGTTTGGCAAAAACACACCGTACACTGAGGCTACAAAGGAGGCGATACTATCAGCTGGTGATGTGTGGCCTAAATGTAAACAAATGAATCTGCTGAGCATTACAAGCTGCATTCAGCTAGCTGCACTTCATAATGACAGGAAGTGCAAACAGTGGATGATGCGCTTACATGTTGGAAAAGCAGGGCTTTAAGCAGCTGGTTTAAAAGATAAAATAAAATAATAATCCAAGGAAGCGAATATTTTTTCAATCTTATTGTGTGACATCAAGCAGCACATTTTGTCATGTTTACAGCCGTATTCCAAAATGGAATAAATTAAATGGACCTTTGCTCAATATTTTATTGAATTACAGCATCAAGTCTTTTTGAGTGGGATGCTACAAGTTTTTTCCCCATTCTTTTTGGCAGAACCTCTAAAGGTCCATTTTCCAGAGATGTTCAGTCTGGGTCAAGTTTGGGCTCTGGCTGGGCGACCCGGGGGTATTTAGAGTGGTCCTGAAGCCACTCCTTACTGGTGCGCCTAACTTTTTTTCTTTGGTCCGCTAGCCGTAATGCTCCAACAATAAGGTACACTTTTGAGGAAATGAAAGGATTTTAAGTGCGCCTTATAGCCCGAAAAATACGGTACTGAAAAAGTTCTTGTGCTTAAAGTGTTTCACTGAGCTGAAATTTAAACTCAAAATATCTCAAGATATATAAAATAAAAAGAAAGTCAAAATTAAAAGTGCCTCAAAGGCTTCGAACTGAACATCTCAGTATCTGAACATCTTACCTTGGGCATGGACATCTGAGAGGTTCTGCCCTTGATTATCTCTGATTGGTTTAGACCAAGATATGGGCATAATGTGTGTCTGTTGTTGACCACACAGACATTCAGAGTTGCGGCTGGTCGTACCAACCTAGGATTTTTTTTGGCGGAACATTAGCACATTGGTGGAATGTGCAGGTGTCGCCGTGCACTATTGGATTATCTTGGGAATTCTCTACGTTATTTCCCCTCTCTGCGCATCTATGCAGAGATGCGCGTGACACACAAATCGATCGAACAGCAGCAGCACGGAGTCAGTGCTGCGATGCTTCAGCGGCGTGTTCAGCTACTCTAAGCAGCACCTTCATGATTGGTTTAGGCCACGATATGGGCATAATGTTGTCTGCTGTTGGCCACATAGACTTTCAGAGTTGCGGAGACTTTTTTATATACTGTTGGAAGAGGAACAGGTTTTCGTCAAGGACGTCTCTGTACGTTGCTACATTAATCTTTCTTTTGAAAAACATCCCCCCCCAACATGATGCTGCCACCACCATGCTTCACTGTAGAGATGGTATAGGCCAGGTGACGAGCACTGCCTGGTTTCCTCCACATGAATTGAAGGTCAAATTGAATTGACCTACTGTTGCATTGTAATGCTGCTGCTATTTCAGTAGGTTCACACCTAAAATTAGGTATTAGGTGAGTCATCAATGACAGTAGCTCATTGAAGAATAGAAAAGGCCTTTCATTTACTTACACTTATAAATGCTGTGAGCACTGAGAATGTTGAGTATTTTTGTTTCTATATCGTCAATCTTATCTTTATCACAGATTTTCTTGAAATATGATGGGATGATTAGCGGCTGTATTGCCCACCAGTCATTTGTACTACAGGTCCCACTACAGGCTCGAGATTTAGTGAAGGAAGGGCACCCGGAGTAAAGTCTATTCAATCAATTATAGTAATCCATCTGTTATAGAAAATAATGGAGCGGCTAAAAGGGCCTTTTGTTGACATTTAAGGGAGCTGCAGATGAGTGTTGGAAAGGCGTTAAAGCAGCATAATCGGTCTACTGTTTTTTATATTGTTTTACATAGGGCTGCTCAATTAATCGAATTTTAATCACGATTACGATCTGGGCTTTCAACGATCATTAAAAATGACTGAGTCGATTATTAGCCCCTCCCTCGTGCTTTACTCTCGTGCTGCTCCGTGTGGCAAATCGAGCGCACCTCTCTGTATTTTGAACACGTGTCACAACAATTAAGAGCAGCGGTCCCCAACCTTTTTTGCGCCACGGACCGGTTTATGCCTGACAATATTTTCATGGACCGGCCTTTAAGGTGTCGCGGAAAAATACAACAAAATAAAACTAGTACCGGTACTGGGAAAAAAGAAAATTTATTCATAACACACGTGAAAAGACCAAGGAAAACCGAGTAAACGATAACAAAATAACACTGAAAACCAATTTAAAAACCCTGAAAACCATACATTTCACACCTGAGCCTCAACTCTCGTGGCCTGGTACCAAACGACTCACGGACCGGTACCGGTCCGAGGCCCGGGGATAGGGAACCACTGATTAAGAGGATCCTAGGGAAGCTCGGAAAGCTAAGCAGAAGTTATTTGGAGAGGAGAGTGACTGCCGTTGGTTGAAAAGAGAGGTAAAAAAAACTTCAGTGGTGTGGAAACATTATGGGTTTGCGGAGTCAGACGTGGATCAAGTAGACACAGTGTGTAAACTTTGCTACAGTATCGTAGCTGCACCACAGAGCAACACTGCAAAGTTCACTAAACATAGATGTTTACATTTTTCATTTATTTTTTATATTGCAAACATTTGCACTGTTATCAGTATTTGCACACTATTTTATATTATTTTTTGACAATCTTTAAAGTCATTATTCAATACATTGTTATTGTTAAATAAATATCGTCAAATAATCGAGATCTCAATTTCAGTGAAAATAATCGTGATTATCATTTTTGCCATAATCGAGCAGCCCTAGTTTTACAGTATATTTAAGTATTAAAAATTGCACATAATATACTTTAAGGTTTCTAAGGTTTATTAATTAGTCTCACACACTTTAATGAATTCAGGTGAACCAATAGCAGCTTGAAATGGTGAGAAAATACAGTAAACGTCTGTAATCTTATAAATTCAGACCACAAATGGAGCTGAAGGCCTTGAGGTGGGTGTAACATTTAAAGGTGTAGCCGTGCTCTGGGTTATCCGGGACTCTAACTCCACGATGCAGACGCATGCTCTTGCTCCAGCCTCACATTGAGGACTCAGTAAAGGTCAGATTCACCTCTTCATACTGACGGAAACACATTGGCATGCGATTACAGCACACTGCAGTGGAGTTAAAAACACCCTGTTTCTAGTCAATAAGTAAACTGTGTGTCAAGGCTGCATGAGCAGGCACTGCAGTATTTCTCTCTCTGATCATATTTTCTACTGTAGTTATGTGTGAAATGTACGTTGTTTGGGTTTTATGAGGGCCAAGAGCAAATGGATCACTGGATTTGTGGCCTCTTCAGGCTCTGAGCTGTGGGTGGCCTTGCTGGGGCTGTCTTGCCAGGAGAAGTCCTCCTGTTGCTATGCTGCTGTAAGTCTGAGTAAAGCTACTCTTCAAACACATCATTCACCAGTATTTTCCCGTCTCTGTCCTCTGCAGAATACTCGGCAGACTTGCCAGTCTTGTTTTTTGTTTTTATTTCCTTGCAGAGAACGACCTGTATTTCACGCTGCTCTGCTCCCTCTCCGCCCCATGTGGGTGAATCATTTGAGGTGTGGCTTCTGCCTTCAACGAGCTGTTGAATGATACAGCCACTACATAGATAACCATATGCCATGCAGCTTAAAAGCTGGTTTTTAAAGAAAGTGCTGTAACATGATACAGTAAGGCATGATGCTGTCTTTGTATTCTCACTTTTGTTTATTTTGTAACCGTTTTGATTTATGTGGACATCATAAAAGATATCTCGCCCTTATCTGGTCTTGAGTAAATTGAGTAAATACAACTTCAGATGAACAACAACTGATTACATCTTATGTACATCCAATTTATTAATCAAAAAAATAAACAAATATGCAGATGCCGTGTGTGATTCAGTTGCTGGTAGAGCCACCTTCAGCAGCAGTAACCTGAAGTAATGGTATCAGCCTCTCACATCGCTGCAGAGGAATTTTGGCCCACTCCTCTTTATAATGTTGCTTCAGTTCATTGAGGTTTGCAGACATTCGTTTATGCACAGCTCTCTTAAAGTCCCACCACAGCATTTCAATAAGGTTGAGCTCTGGATTCTGAAAATAAAACCTAAGAATCAGTGTGACTGACTCTGTCAGTCATTCATGACCCACTTTCAGTCAGGCTTTAGCTGTTGGGCAGATGTCCTCACTCTTTGACACTAAAATACTTTGGTATACATCATGGTGCACTCAGTGACTGCAAGGTGCCCAAATCCTCAGCTCTCTACTGATGTGCTGTGTTTGGTTTTTTGTTTTTTTACAGCCAAACATCTCTGCTGTCCAAAGGACATCTGTTCAGATGGAGTTTTGCAAACCTCAGCTGTGCACTCACTCTCTTGGCATACCTGACAAACAAGCCAAGTGTATTCAGTTTTTTTTTTTTTTTTCCAATTACTCTGTCATGAACTTTTATGAACTTTAACATTTAACATGCTAACTGAGACTTCCAGAGTCTGAGAGAGAGCTCTTGGATTTTTTTGCGGTTTCTCTGAGCATTGCACTGTCTGACCTTAAGATTATTATTCACATTATTACATGTGAATAATCTTTTGCAGTACAGAAAGATGCAGTTCGATTGTTTGGAAATGTCCTTATAGCCTTTCCCAGATTGATGGGCAGCAGCAATTGGTTCTTTAAGATTGCTAGCAAAACATCTTTTTAGAGGTGCTAACACCTGCTTATTATCAATGAGTTGCTTTTTATTAGCAGACCTACGTCTCGCACTCTTAATTTCTGTGGAAGCAGTAACGGGTTACTGAGTTTTTCCACACAATGCTTCTGTATTTTGACTTTTTGTGAATTAAGTTCAATATGCCCCATTTTGTAGTTCATCCTAGCTTGTATTTCCAGATTATTTTTGTTAAATATACTTATCTCCTGATATATAAAATGTTAGAGACAGTCAAAGTAAATGGGTAGGTACACTGCCTTTAACTTCTAACTTGCTTGGCTCATGCTGTAGCTCTGTATCCTAAAGATCACTTCTGGTTCTACAAATAAATAACATGATGGCAGCCAAAAGAATAATGTTGAGGCTCCGAAACTGCTTCTTTGAAGAGTGTGCTGCAAGTATAAGTTTAGATTTCTTCTTGTTTTACCAAAGAAAAAAAAAAGACATAAGTTTGCAGGCGAGAGCTGTGTGTGTTTATGAGTTGTGTCATAGTAACGTGTGTGTGTGTGTGTGTGCTTTAGGTGTGTCTGGCTTTGAACAGCTGCTGCCTTTCCTCCTTAAACTGTGGGGTGAAATGATGAAGCTTTGAGCTTGGGTGTGGTGGGAAACCAGTAAAATACAGATCTTTGCTGCTAAAATTGTGACTGTTTTTGACGTTTACTCCCATCATCATTTTCTTCATTGCGTTGTTCATTCTTTTGTCAGACCTCCAGCAGGCTTTGCTGCTGCTGATTAAACACATGTAGGTGTGTGTGCAAAGACCAGTAGATTGTTGTTGCTGACACTTAAGCACCCATTAGCATGCGCACACTGCCAGCCAGCTGGCCCCCATATACTTTTTTTCCTCCTTTTGTTTCTGTGCACCAATTTAAGTGTTTTTTCTGTGTTGCACCCCCCTCCCTTCCCCCGCCCCTTGTCTCAGGGAAACGGTGACACGCTTAAGTTGGAAAACAAGCGAGGCAGAAGTGTTAGAAGCAGATGAGTCACTCGGGGTCACAGAAAAGAATATGATAAAAAGTCATTTGAGGGACGAGGAAAAGCTGAGTGTAAAAGGATGTGTCCGTAGTCATCTCCCTGCAGAGATGCAGATCTCTGAGTCAGGAGGAAAATGCTGAGCGAAATGACCCTTCAAAGAATAAAAGGAAATGTTGATCTGTGTTTGTGCAAGCAGCTGCTGTACCTGTGTTAATTGAATAAATGACATCACTTGTGCAGCTCCACTTGTCTTGCATAATTTTTTTCTTCTTTTAGTTAGCCTGAAAGCTGGTCTGACTTGAGCTGTGTTGTCACAGTTTGCTAAACCAGTTCCCTCTACACAAGACTAGATTAGTTTTGTAACCACTTGTCTGCCAATATTGTTCTTTTTCTTTGGTAGGAAGTCTTTTTGTGTAACTGTCTGAGGACAGAGAGATTTCAGAGCTGAATAATAAAGTTATATTTTACTTTATTTCCCCTAAAATGATAAACTTGTGTTTAAGTTTAAGTTGTGGCTTCACAGATGGCAATAAGCAATCACGCTGTGACCTTCAGCGGTATCATGTTGCCCTGACTACATAAAGTTTCTGTCTAAATTGATATTCTAGTAGTTTGCTTTAATCTCCAGTCACACAGACCTGGAGACCGGTTGATTGGCCGGTTGATTGAGGTTTAATTGCTGTTGCTACGTGAAATTACTGGCCGAGAATTACCACTACATCGAAAGCCTCCTTCCATTGGGTTATCTGCAATGAAGAATAGAGTGAATGGAGTAAATGAAGAATGTTTGCCTTCAGTTGCACACTTCTACTTTGAGGCAGCTCAGAGAGTAGTTGGCGACTGTTTGCAGACAGGAATGAAGTCTTCCAAACAAGTTGTGGGTAACAGCAGCAATCCGCTAGTGACAAAGCAGCAGCAGGGGGACATTTGCGATGTAGCAAATTTGCTAGAGATTCAGTGTTTTAACCACCTGACACTTTAGTCTGTTAGCAGTCCTCATCTTTCTGCTCATGTTTCTCACAGACTGTTTTTTGCTCTCTCACACAGCCCTGGGGAGAGTATTTCTCCCCCAGCCCACAATGGCCTTTCAGCCAACTTCCTCGGTCCACGCATGACTGCCCACCCCCCCACCCAAAAACACCAAAATCAACCCCTCTCTTCTTACAGCAACACAAGCCCCAGGTGTGTACGTCCCCAGGTTTAGTTTTACTCCTGATACAATAAATAGGCTGTTTTCTAGTGAAGAAACTCAAACCTAACCACACATGTGATGTTTGTGTTATTCTTTGTGACGTTGTTCCTTTGTGGGTTTTTTTTTTCTTTCTTTTCACTCAGTAGAAATTGACAAATTAGCACAGATGGAGGAGACCGATAGCTGGAGAGATCGGTTGAAGCTCTCGAGTGAGGACTTGACTGATCCCATCAACCTCGAAGGTCAGTCGGTCAAGCACGACCTGGAGCTGCTCACAGCTCCTCACTTCTGTCACAGTCGGAAAATAATGGTGGAAACTTCCTGGGTGAAAATACCTTTTATAGTCTTTGTTGTTCTTGTCCATAAATATATTTAACACAGTCCAGTGCTGCTTAGTTTTACTCACTTTTAATATTTTTGTATGCAGTTGTATATAAATAAGGAAAAGACCTAAATCTGTTGCTATATAAAGAAAAGTTATTAAAAGCAGATTCAAAAAAACCTGTGTAACCAGCAGTGAATCACTGACACGCACTCATATGACCACAAAGCACAAGCCTTGTTTCATGTAACGTGTGTGTGTGTGTCATCCAGACTCCCATTATACCCTGCTGCAACTCGAGCTTGAAGCCGATGCCCAGAATTTGGAGGCAGACTCCTGGAGTCTGACTGTGGACCAGAACTACCTAAAGAACCTGAGCAAAGACGAAATAAAAAGACAAGACATCATCTATGGTATGCTGAGCTATACTGAATCAAGTTGAGGCCTAAATGTTGAATGCTGTTTTGCTCTTTATGGGTATTTTTCTATAACCTGTCAAAATATATCCGCGCATAAATTCCTGTGTTTGTCAGCGTGTCAGAATTTTCTCATGTCAGTCACCCATTGAATTGAGAGCTCTTTCTAATGCCTATAATTATGATTACAACAGCGGTGGTGGATTCTCTCTTTACCTCATAGGACCTTTTGCTGAGACACACTTCTGCTGTGATAATAAGTACGATGACATTAGTAATTCTCTTGTCTGCCTTTGAACGCTGCTTTGACCTGCTGACCCTATCTTTTACGCTGCATTGGGGAAACATTTAGAGTCACAGTGGTTGGCGCTGAGAAAGAAGAATATTTTATCAAGAGATTTTCTCTTCATGTACTTCCTAGAATTGATCAAGACCGAGGTGCACCTCGTGCACACCTTAAAAATCCTTCTTGGGGTCTTCATGCACGAGCTGAGGCAGTCCCAGCTGATAGAAGAGGGTCGGCTGAAGAGGCTCTTCCTGGGCATCGAATCCCTACTCGTCATCCACGAGCACTTCCTCAAATGCCTCAAAATGTGCCGAAACCAGAGTCAGGAGGAAGGAAACCCGATTAACTACCAAATATCACAGATAACAGATGTCCTCATCTCTCAGGTAAGCTGGGAAAGCAGTGCGCCGTATCTGCTTACATGTTTATTATTTACTCATCCTGAGGGTAAAATGCTTTAAGAGTTTTTATGGTAACACAACGCAAAGCGATGCGTAAGGTCAGCTTCCACAAAATACTTTCAGGAATCTGGAAGCCATTTGTTAGAGGTCCAAATGGGGGAAAAAGGTCCTGAAATTGGAGAATAAACAGGTTGTTCAACATCCTGAAGGATCAGACTTTTCCTGATTGAAATTCCAATTCCAAAAATAAGCCTATCAGAGGAGTGGCTAAACCAACAGTCTGGTTCATTCTTGAAAAAGGAATGCACTGACCAGCTCAGCTACTGAAAAAGGCCCTAACAACCACAGACCACAGACAGACCTTGATAGTCACACTAGGAGTGATTATCAAGGTCTACAAACAAGAGAAGGCTTCATGAATGGAGGTAAAAAGGGATTATAACAAGGTAAAAACCACAAGAACAGGAAGGCCAGATTAGACTTTTACTTTAACGAGAGCGTGCACAGTTCTGAAATAGATTTTTTTTTATTTTTTTTTGGACAGATGACAGAAGCAGCAGGATGAATTGTGAAGCGCGCAGGGCTCTTCACTCTGCCCAGATTTAGCCCGATTATGCAAAACTGAATGGATGTTCACCCAATATTTTCTTAAGGCAAAGAAATAAGATATTCTTCAATGCGCAAATGAGTCAAATGAGTCTGACCTCAACCCAACAGGGCAGTTTTTCAGTGACTCAAGACAAAACTGAAGGCACAGACCCACAAACAAAGAGCAGTAAATACGTGCAGGAACGATGCAATGCCACTGACGTCATATTCCCACACACACTTTTTTTTTTTTCATGCTCCCCATTTATCAACACATTTCCTGAGTGAGAAATGAGAATCCACACAGTGCCACACTGTTATAGGCCCTCAAAGTAGTTTGGGAGTGGGTCAAAAATGCTCAAATGCTCATGTGGGATAAGTAATCTTCTTATATGCCTGATCTCAACTGGCTGTCATCAGTGTGGAGGACTAGCTGCTCTTCTCCCAAATGACAGAGCTCCTCACCCTGTCTTTAAATGAGGTGTCATTTAGAGGAAGCTCAGTTCTGCTGCTCATATTACTCAGTCTTATTCTTTAGGTCAATACCCAAAGGTGAGCCGGAGGTGAGAGCAGGTAGACCTGCTGTCCCTGGAGCCAGGCTCACTGACCTTGAGCTCACTGGCCTTAACCTGTAGAGCCCGTCTAAGTGCATCCCTCTGTGAGCTGAATTTGTTGTTGGGCAAATCCAGACACCTCTGATGATTTTTACAGTCATTGGTCAGCTGGGAAGCAAGAAGGAAAGCTCGGATCTGAATTTTTCTGTTTCATATTCATTTTTCACACAAGTAGAAATGTTAGTCTTCGTTCTCTAACCTCTGCTTCTGACACAGTGTATGGAAAACTTTTTCCAGTGTAACTCGATGCTAACACGGAGGGTTCATGTTTATTATAACGCCTACACCTGTTGTTGTTTTCTAGGTAAACTCACAGATCTGTGAAATCTTAACGCAAGTCAGCACATCAGCATATATCAATGTCCTTTTTAAAAAAAAAAAAATCTCTTATTTCCAGCATCCACACACCAGGAAAATGTTGTTGCGTGAATTCAGCACATCATGTTTAGTATTAACGCCTTCATATCCCTCCCCCCCCCCCCCGTGAATTATTTCAGTTTTCAGGTTCAAAAGGAGATCAGATGGTGGCTTATTACGGGATGTTTTGCGGCCATCACTTAGAAGCCGACCGCATCTACAAAGATCTGATCCAGAACAACAAGCGGCTGCAGGCCCTCGACAGAGTAAGAAATCCACACTCGCTGTTCGCATCAAGTCGAAATGATTTCCTTCAAATTTTAGCTGAAGAACAAGAGCAGGTCCGCTTTGTTGATCCTTAAATTTAGATCAAGTGTTTACAGTATCAGGTCACAGGAACCATTGTGTCAGCTGCGTTCTTTAATACAAATTACTAAGTACGAGTTTTCAGGTACTGCATTGGAACTTTGCTTTTTCAGGCTGTCTTTGAATTCAGCCCCTCTGCAGGTTGATCATTTTCATTCCTATCAAACGATGTGGCATAGATATCCAGTACGATTATTTATTTATTTATTTTTCTCATTGACATCTGATGTATTTTCAGCGTTTTTGACCAGTGTGTTTCTTTGTAACCACACAAAGCGGCATGTTTTTTTTTTTTCTTATTCTTCAACATGTTGTGTGTATCACTTTCTCTGTCTTGCTGTCTACTGTCAAACAGTGTTTGAGACTTTCTCTTTAAATGAATCATACAGGGCAGTCACACATCTGGTACTCTAATGTAATCTCTTGAACAAGCAAATACAGTAACAAATTTGATCAAGTTTCTAAAATGTATGAAACTTCTTTGTTTTTTATTTTATTTTTTTATAAATAAGAAAATAGGTCAGCTGCCTCTGGTGCGGAGGTTGGGAATCTCCGACTGCTTACTGTTGGTGACTCAGCGCATCACAAAGTATCCCGTGCTGGTGGAGCGACTCCTACAAAACATCGACGGTAAAATCTCAACAGCCACCTTAAAGAGACTTTCAGTGTTTAACTAAGCAACATGTCTACAAGCTGAAATTAGTGAAATCTGCTCACCTTGCTGGCTGCAGGGTTTTAAAAAGAAATAAAGGTGGTTGGATCGTTTATTTCTCGCTCTTACAGCAGACACGGACGACCACAGGTCTCTCAGCGAAGCCTTGGAGTGCATCAAAAACACCATCGCCCAGGTGAACGCTCAGGTCAAAGACTATGAGAAAGCCGCTCGTGTGAGAGAGATCGGTTATCGCCTGGATCCAAAATCTGTGGGGCGGCTGAACGGAGGCGAGGTCATCCGCAGGGAGGATCTGATTCAGGGCAACAGGAAGCTGGTGCATGAAGGCGCGGTCACCTGGAAGTCATCTGGTAAACAGAAAGGTGTGTGACGAGCTCTGATGACTGTGGACGTGCGTCTGTGTATGTCTGCGTTTTACTAAATATCCAAAGTAAACAGTGACTGACGGTCCGGTCAGTTTTCCTGAGTCCCGACCTGAAAAGGATAAAAGTTCTCAATGAAAATGTTGGTTTTCAATGTTGATTTGTTGCGATAAATTCTTCATTTTTATTTTTCTTAGTTATACATTTATATGTTATAAATTTCTGTTTTATATTTTGTAGACTGTGCAGAGAGACAATAGTTTAAGACATTTTGATCTTTGAGCTGAGCTGCTGAGCTTGTAATATGAGATCACAAACCAGCAGGTCTCATGTTAAACAAGCCTGAAACCTGAGCTTTTGGCTTTTTTTCCTCATTTTTATTCTTTCTGCTTCTCTTCTCAGACGGTAAACTGAGGTGAGCGTGTGTGTACTCTGGTGTGATTTTAATGAAACTTTGAGGATTGAGTGCTCAGTGGATTACCACTTTGACTTCTCAGTGCGGCTTTTGTCAAAATCCGAAACAATCCGACAACCGGCAAAACTACTTTTTTGTCATTAAGCGATGATGAGCAGTCCTGTTGAGTCACAGCATTAAGTGCTTGTGTTGTTTTGATGCTGAGCAGCTTTAATCTCCCCCTGCAGACGTCCATGCTGTGCTGCTGTCAGATGTGCTGCTCCTCTTACAAGAGAAAGACCAGAAGTTCGTATTTGCTGCTGTTGTGAGTTCTTCTCAAACGTTAACGGCTGACACCGTTTACACACCATTTACTGTATCATTTATACATAAAAGGTTTCACTGCATTTAATAATAAGATCAGTGTTTATGATTGCGCCTCATGCAGGATAACAAACCTCCAGTCATCTCCCTTGAAAGACTGATAGTCAGAGAAGTGGCCATGGAGGAGAAGGCTATTTTCCTCATTTGTGCACGAACCGTCGGCTTGCCGGAGATGTATGAGATCCACATGGGCTCTCGAGAGGAGCGCATCACGTGGGAGGCCATCATACGAGAAGCGTTGGAACGGTAAGCCGAGTGCTTCTAGGAAAAACGTTCAAACGATGGACGTAGTTTCTGGAAAAAGGAAGCCAGTGCAGTCTTTGGTATGAGGTCATCTCACTAAAATGACCATAGTGTAGTATCAATAGTTCTCTATGTACCCCAGGTCCTCCTTGATGGGTGGACCAGTCTGAACTAAAGTTTGCATCATCAAACGTACAGCAAAAACATTTATTATAAATTTTGATTTTATCATCTGCCTGCGAATGCACCGTTGCGTTCTCTGTTTGCTTCTGTTCACATGTGTCGCATTCAACATATGTCACCATGTGTAAATGTGTAACCAAATTTAGTCTCTGGGACTGAGTTTTGCTCGAGTCACCTCTAAATATTAGAATGAAGATTTAGAAAAATTGTTGCAGGCTCAGTATCAATGTGTTCAATTAAAGATCAATTCTACTTTTATTGGCGTCACACAGGGAAGCTTATCCAGGGGAAGCTCATTGGCTAATGATTAGTGTTGGGATTAAATAATTTGCAGTGCCTTAATAATGCTATGCTTTTTATTAATAAGTGTTATAAAGTTGTATAGTATAGTATTAAATGGACACAGCCCTGAAAAATAAAAGCATTAGACCATGTGTCCTTGGGGATTCACCCTTCGCTCCACCCATCGATCCTTTCTGGCTTCCTTCCAGTTAGCAAGTTAGTCAGTATAAATGTTACATTTCATTCAGAATTTGGTAACATCACTGATTAAATAGCCTCCTAAGGGAGATGTTTTGGGCGGGTCCTTCCAGGAGATCAGGATGGAATCATTGCTGGAGACAGTGATTCAGTTTAATTCACTTTTATTTATATATAGCTCCAAATTACTACTGTCACCTCAAGGCGCTTTATAGCGTGAATACCCTACAGTAATACACAGAACACCCCAACAATCACACAATCCCCTTTGAGATGGCTCTTGGCGGCTGTGGGAAGAAAAGAAACCCTAACAGGAAGAAACCTCCAGTTTCTCCAGGTAGAAGTTGATCTCTGTTTAGACTGACCCTGACCAGGATAAGGTATAGATGGATTTTATTTGATGCATTTTATTTCTAAATAAAACAAATTCCTTTTCTTAAATCATGGTGAGTGAAAGCCTTCCTATTAAATTAAAAACAAGTCAATTATTTAAATTGTTTTTAAATCTGGCCATTGGTTAACATCTCCCTGATCAAAGTGTGGTGTCTCTTTACTAAAGACTTGAACGTTAAAGCATTAAAGCAGCCAACAGCCAGCTTTTGTTGTCTTTGTGAGATCATACCCATTTATTTCTTAGTGTTTATATTTATTTTACAGATTATTTCTTATTGACACTTGTGCATGTGTTAAAGTGGCACGCTTCACGTCATATTCTCGTCCCTGTACAAATAAAAATGTATAAATTCTAATTAAAAATGATACATAAAAGTGGATACTGAGTAGGTTGTCTGTGTTTTTCAGTCATCAGCAAGAGGTGCAGTACAATGAAATGATCACTACTCTGCAAAGGTTTCAAGGTAAGACGGCCGAGAACATCGGCCACTTTTGTGCTCGGCAAATCCTCCGGTGTGACATTTTTGCAGTAATTAATTTGAGGGAAACGTGATCTGATTTTACTACATACATCTTCATAAAGGAAAGGGATTTAAAGGATTTAAAAATTGCATTTTTGGAAATTGTTCTGGAGATTTGCCAGTTTTTAACTGATTTTGGGTTTGTGCTCACCCACCTTCTTTACTTAAGATTTTATTTTATTTTTTTAAATGCATTTTCAACCTGTCCCAGCCGGAAGATCAAAGAGTGTGGAAAACGACCTTCTTCCTTTCTCTTCTTGTTATAATGTTAGGTGTACAAAGCGAGAGTCACTGTGTGCTAAGCAGTGTTGGGCAAGTTACTTCTTCAAAAAAGTAACTGAGTTACAATATTCTAAAAGTAATTAATTACTTGAAAAGTAACTATTGCGTTACTTTAAAAAAAAAAAAAAAAGAAAAAAAAACATTTAACCCTCTGGGTATAATTGACCATTTTTAACTACTTTTCATGTTTCCTCTACATTTCACCTTTAAAATCGATTTACTTTGCCGTGTTTGGTATCATTGTTTTCAGCACAACCTCACGTGTCTGAATTTACAGTTATGTTTTCATTTTGACATACTGTATTAACACAATTGATCTAAAATCAGACAAAAAACATAAAATCGGAGTAGAAAAAGTTATATTTTTTTTACTGTAACAACCACAAACATGTTTAATGAATCATATTTCATAACTTTAAATGCAAATATAAATTGTCAATTTTAAAGTTAAAGTTTTGCAAATAAAGTTATTTGCATCCATTTACCTTTTACCTCGATTTTTTTAAATAACCATTTCAAACCATTTCATTTATCTCCAATCTACCATTCCTCTCAAAAATTCTTGAAAAAATAGTTGCTTCACAAGTCCATCTACACCTCACTGATAATAACCTTTACGAATAGTTCCAGTCTGGCTTCCGTCCTCTGCATAGCACCGAAACTGCTCTTATAAAAATAACAAACGACCTTCTTATGGCAGCTGATTCTGGTCTCCTCTCCATCCTTATTCTCCTTGATCTGAGTGCAGCCTTTGACACCATCTCCCATCCCATTCTTCTTAGCAGATTAGCTTCTATTGGTCTCTCTCATACTCCATTAGCCTGGTTTAAATCATACCTGTCTGACCGCACTCAGTTCATTCAATTAAAATCCTTCACTTCTCAGCCTTCTCCTCTATCTACTGGGGTGCCCCAGGGATCTGTCCTCGGGCCCCTTCTTTTCATCATTTACCTTCTTCCACTCTGACATATTTTTCGTAAATATAATATTCAGTTCCACTGCTATGCCGATGACACCCAGCTTTACCTCTCTACCAAACCCGATTCTACTCTTCCTCCACCCTCCCTTATCCTCTGCTTAGCTGAACTCAATTCCTGGTTCTCCTCCAACTTCCTTAAACTCAACAGCAATAAATCAGAACTTCTCCTGGTCGGCACTAAACGACTGCTATCCAGAATTAACAATTTCTCTCTCACCATCAATAATTCGCTGGTCCCTATCTCTCCCTCTGTGAAAAGCTTGGGTGTCATTCTTGATAGCACATTATCCTTTAATTCACATATCAATAATGTCACACGTGCAGCATATTTCCAACTCCGTAATATCAATCGCCTCCGCCCTTTCCTCACTCCTCATGCCACTGCCATTCTCGTCCATAATCTTGTTATCTCTCGAATTGACTACTGTAACTCACTATTATTTGGCCTTACACAAAAATCTATTAACAAGCTCCAACGTGTCCAGAACTCTGCTGCCCGTATTATTACTAGGACTTCCTCTACCCACCACATCTCCCCAATCCTGAAGCAGCTTCACTGGCTCCCGGTTAAATTTCGCATCCATTTTAAAATAATCCTCTATACATTTAAGGCTATTCATTCTCTCTCTCCACCATACCTCTCCGATTTAGTACAGATGAACTTCCCATCCCGGTGCCTCAGATCTTCATCTTCTCTTTCTCTCTCTGTTCCTTCCGCTCGTCTGATTACAATGGGGGGGCAGGGCTTTTAGTTCCTGACCTCAGAAATATTAGTTCATTCCCTCTTTTTAAGTCCACCCTCAAAACTCATCTGTTTAAAATTGCTTATGTTTAAACCTCTGTATGCTCTAACTTTTATCTGTTATTCTTATTATTGTGTATATTTCCAGTTTTGTGTTTTTATCTGTTGTACAGTGTCCTTGGGTGCTTTGAAAGGCGCTATTTTTAAATAAAATGTATTATTATTATTATTATTATATATTTACAGAACAATCAGCTGTTCTGCATTCAATAAGATGCCACACAAATTATTTGTGCCACTCCAAAAAAATTATTTCTGTCCACTATAAAGGAGAACATCACAGCCTGATACCTGCAGGTCTGACAGCAGCAGGTGTATCACTCCTGTTTCTACCTGGAGACAGCAGTCGCCTCATTGTTCTGACACACAACACAAAACTATCCACAACACTACACACTAACTACACAAGACAACACATTAACTACACACTCCAAACACGCTAAACGTCACAAATCTCTCACATCTCAAAACTCGCTCTCTCTTTTTCTGCTCTCTCTCTCTCTCTCTCCTAAAACTTCCCGTTTGTTTGTGTGTGTGTGTGTGTGTGTGTGGGGGGGGGTGTTTTTTTTTTTTTTTTTTCATAAGCAGAGAGTGCTTGCTTTGTCTTTAAGTGGTCATGTGATTGGCTTACCACGAATACTTTATTCTTCCTCAGTCAAACAGCAGCACTCATGCGATCGTTTTGCCCCCTTAGCTCCAGGTGTGTGCTAGACAGTGATCGTGATTACCGTCGCGGGAGCGCCGCAGCTGCTTAAAGCTGTAGCGTCCAGATTACTTACGTAGGCAGCTACTTCCGTGCAACTGATATAAGATGCGGTAAGCTGAACACAGCTTCAACCGTCTGTTTGTTGAAAAATAGTAACGGACCGCTTTTCTTGTTAGTAACTGTAACGGCGTTGTAACGATAGGAATAGTAATTAGATTACTCGTTACTGGAAAAAAGTAACGCCGTTATTCCCATCGCTGGTGCTAAGTCTATTTTTCTCTGAATAAAAGGTTTCCACTGATTTATTTATTTTCATGGCGCAAAAAAAGTGCTTTTGTTGTGTTCTGCTGCTCTTTAGTTCATCTTAAGGAGAGGGACGACCGCATAAAGGAAAGTCTGACAGAGAAGCAGCAGCTCTTTGCTGCTCTCTATAAACATGTGACTGGGCAGGAAACCCCCTGTGATGGACTGCATCTCGTAGGAATCGCCAACGAGCTCCAGCAGCGGGAGATGCTGCTGAACACAGCCATCGACGAAGGTGAGGGAGCGACTGAGATGGAGGTGGACTCAGTTTTGTTGTAGTTTCCGGTTGTTTTGTGTGATGTTGCTGGAAAACAGCCGCGTTTTTAAGGTAGAAGACGTATGCTGAAGGAAAAGTGAAATTCACGTCTCACACTGTTGAATCATGAGTCAGCAGTGATCTTATCTTTTAAGGAAGAGATTAAAGAATTGTTTCTTTTTCTTTTGTCAGTGGAAATCCTGCAGAACCTGCTTGCCTTGAAGACAAGCAACACAAACGCTCCCGTGGATGAGAGTAACGCACGGGGAGGAGTGGCAGATAGTAAATCTGCAGCTAGCACTTGGAAATGTAAGACTGATGTGCTGTCCTGCTTTGTGTGTGGCTCTTATAGGACACATGTATACTAAAGTAACACAGCTAATGCAGAATCAAAGCTGTGACATGTTTAACTTGTGGTGACATCAGTGAATGGAAAGCTGCCTTGTAATTTTCTCAGTTACCTGATGGAGGTATCGGTGAAAGTGTGTGGTGCCCTCTTTAATCTGTCGGCTCCCTGCTACATAGTTTTTGATTGTACCGATTAGAGCTGATGTGAGCATGACACAACTGGTCTCACATCCAAGAGATCGGCAATACGCTTCTTTCAAACGTACCACAACCACTACCCATGATCTGCTAAAAACAAAGACATCCAAAACCTGCAGTGACATCGAATATGAATGATGAGAGGATTTGTTTTTCTCAGATGGCGAAGAAGCTGATGACCTTGAAAATTTCAGTCCCCCGACTATGAGCCACAGCTTTAGTGACCAGCTGCAGCAGCACCACTCCTCCGAAGGCCCAGAACAGTCTGTGAGTGATGTGAGACGATGTGAGAACCTGACGTCCATCCTGTGGTGAAACATGAACATTTACACCGTTTGTGCTTTTTCTTTTTTTGCGTCCAGGCTGATGAAGAACTCCACGATGCCTCGCTGCTACATTTAACCGAGGCTGAGGTCAAAATCTCATATCTATCGTCTTAGTTACTGCAATCGTTTCCTCTGTTTTATTCATGAATAAATGTTACTTTTTTGCCTCCCCCCCCCCCTTTTTTTCTCTTTACAGGTTTATGACAGGGTGATAATGCTCGGGCAGATGCTCTATAGCTTAAAAGTAAAGCAGCTTATCTTAAATTCAGATGTTTCTCTGTTTGGTATCAGCCGGCTAAATTAAACTTTCCATCGTGCAGGCAATCGTTGCTCAACAGGACAGCCAGAACGCGCTGCAGCACGCTTTCCAGTCGCAGAACCAGCGGGCTGCTACCTTCAGCAACGCTTTGTATGAGTACGAGAAGCAGCGCAGCTTGGAAAAGCAGAGGGAGGAACTCAACAGCTTGAGCAAGCAGCAGGCGCAGCTTCGAGAGGAGCAGCAGCACTGGGAGAAGGAGAAGGAGCGGCTCAGGCGCCAGATGGAGGTTCAGGAGGCTCAGCTGAAGCAGAAGGAGGAGGAGTGCAGGAAGTTTGAGGAGAAGCTCGGCGAGGAGAAGACCGAACTCGACGTGCTGAAAAAAGAATACCAGCAGGACCTGGAGAGACTGAGGGAGACCACAAGATCACTGGAAAAAGAAAAGGAGCGGCTGGAACAAGACAAGGAGCGCTTAGATAAATTTAAGAAGAAGTTCATGCCAAGCTACGACGATCCCACACAGGTGAGGAATGGGATTGAAATTAGATGAATGCAACATTTATCACCATTAACGGTGTGATTGTGTATTCATGTGGCCATTTTTTTGTGTCCACTGAGCTAAACAAAAGGAAATACAATCTCCAAGTACGATCTAGTGAGGAAACATTACACCAAGGCAAATTCAAATGTGAAAGAAAATTTAAATTGCGTATTTATTTTTTTTCCCTCCGAAGTGTTTGATGTACTCGTCATTCAGGGGAAGCACAGTGAACGGAGGCACTCTGACCTCAACGCTACAACTCTACACAAAACCGTTCGATTCTCTGGAAATCCCCCCAAAAGTTCCACCGCGCAGGGAGAGCATCTGCATACACCCGGCCAAACCCAGTCTGCTCCCCAACCTGGTCAGCACCACCAACCAGGCGCTCAAACCTGTACCCGTGCAGCAGAAGATCCCCACAAAACTGGCCAAGGAGAAGGACAAAGTCTCCAAGAAGAAAACCCACAAGAGGGCCCAGAGCGCAGGTCAGGAAATAGGTTAACGTTTAAAACCTGAAGTTTGAAAAATATTTATCAACACTTAATCTGAAGCCAGCTGTTACACCACATGGCTGTGAACTGAAACCATTTCTCACTGTGTTTCTAATTCCAGCCTCTATAGACCTGAGCGAGGTGGCGCCCATCCAGGTGACGGTGAAAGAAGGAGGAAGTCTGAGGTTCCAGAGAAAAACCAGTCCTCAAAGGATCATAAATACAGGTACGACCGGAGAAAAATGTAAAAAAAAATGTTTTTACTTGGTTGGCTAAGAAATAAGTAAAATAGATCTCAGTATGTGCTAAACGTGCACAGTCATGGCTGGGAAAAGCTGCAGGAGACACAATGAGCAAATCAGACTCGAATCCCAGAGAGTATAAACAAGTTTTAAGTTTAGATTTAAAAGACTGGATGGAGGGAGCAGATTTGACTTTTCAGTATTTCACTTGTCAATATTTTTTTAACTAGAATTATGGTGACTGTGTGCACTGAACTTGTGAACTCGTTGCCTTTGAAATGTGACTGAGACCAGGTCTACAACCGCTAGCAGTCAGTTGCCATCTTCCAAGCAACTTTTTTTTTTGTGTTAACACGGCAGTAAAATTGCAATAAGACAGGACACATGTTCATTTTGTGTGTGTGTGCTCAGTTTGGCAGTTACTCCTGTAACTTCTGTAATCTGGTTGTGATGCGAATAACTGTGAAGAATCAGCCATCCACATCACATTAAGTAGTTGTATTCAGAGTCCAGCCAAAAGCGCAAAACTTCCTCCACAAATAGTGATGTAGTTCCTGCAGGACAGCAGTTTACCTGCAATATGATGTGGGCCACCTTGCATTTATACAGAAATGGATCCAGAGTAAAAGCAACGAGTGGCAACGCCCGTGATCGTATTTGTAGTGTTCATCCTTAGTTCACGAATGACTGAGCAGCACCCTCTTGTGGAGAGTTTGTACCTTTTCAGTTTGGTGGCACAGAACGGACGTGACTGAGGTCCTAATAATGAGATCCTGCTCTCATGTCTCATAAACAGGAGGGACATAAAATTAGAAATGTGGTCATTGCAGTGGGTTGCACTGCTACACCTGTACAAACTGCTCCCTCAGTGATAAACACCACTGAATTTGAGCTTTTATTTCCCTGGAGTGCTGGATTTGTCTTCTTTCTTCCTTCAGATACTTTCAGTCCTCCAGCATTTGTCCAGAACGTGAAGACGCCTCAGAACCTCAACAGACGGAGGAGCAGCGACACTACTCCACCAGCTCCACCTCCTTTCCCCAAGGACATTGCCAAACAGAAAAAAGAGAAGGAAATCTTTCTTTAACCCTAAACTTCAGACCATCGGGCGAGTCTGGAATTATAGACGGAGCTGTGAGAAGACTTCAGGATGACCGTGTGTGTGTAAAGTAAAGAAATAATTGTAAACAAAGCAGATGTTTGATGAATGTATACACCGTCCTGCTAGAGCATGTTGAAAGAGTGAAGACGTTTGGCCATGTTTGTACATTTGAGAAAGATCTTATTTTGTATTTTTATGGCCAAAAAAAGGTGGTTTGGTTTTTTTTTTTAGTCATTTTTGTTTTAAAGTACGATCTGTAGCCACGTAGCACTCGTGTCTTAAGCTCTTGCTTTTATATAGTCAACGATGGTGTGTGAGTAAGTGAGCAGTACATCTGACAGATTTGCCTATTTAAAACTGAACTGTAAAGCATTTTATTTTACTTTTGTTTGAGTGAATCAGATATCAATGATTTTAAAAAAAATTTTTTTTTTTTTTTTAACCTGCTGAGCATGTGTACAAATTAAAAGTGTGTGTGGAAGTAGTGTGAGCGCATCGTTAAATGAACATGAACAAAGGCTCAGCAGATTGCATCCACAACACTTACAACTCTTAAACTGTTAAAATAATGTTCTGGGGATGTGAAATATTTAACCTCATGTGCCTAATTTTCTCTGGTAGAAACACTCTCGCTCCTCTTTGTTCCATGTAAAATATTTGACATGTCGTGGAATAAAAGCAGGCTGATTTTACAGTTGTGTAAATTTTTTGTTGTTGTTTGTTTAATGACTTTTGCTGAGGGTTGAGCCTCTGAAAATAAAACTAGATGTGAAAATCATTTTAGGCAGGTGGAAGTTATAATTACTTCACTTTTTACTTGGGTAAAGAGTACAAAGAACACAAACACTCATCACACAATCCACTACGAGCAAGCAATGGGTGATGGTGGGGAGGAAGAACTGCTTTCTAACAGGAAGATGCCTAAAAATTATCTTAAAATTCAGTTTTTTTCTTTGGTAATTTTAAGTTAAAATGTGGACTTTTTTCAGCGAGGGAGAAAAGCTAAAACGACCAAGGATCAGTAAAAGTTAATTGAGGATTATTTTGAACAGCAAAGCACGAGTTAGACTCCAAGAATAAAAGTTATCTTTGGGGTGCAAGATGAGGTGATTTAAAAACACCAACCTGGCTCCAGAGTTTGAGGGTGCTATTAAAATATATAGCAGCACATACGTCACTAAAGGGCCTTTTGCAAAACCACTAACAGTGTGCTGGTTGATCAGATAAGTGACCCAGAGTAAATGGACACTCTCCATCCTCCACTGATGAGGTGACAGAGGCTCTTTGTGCTTGCTGTTCATCTCTGCAGGGACTTCTCACAGCTGGAAGGCCACGAAGAAAAGACTCATTCAGAATCTGGAAGGAAATGTGAACATAAATCACCCCGAGATCAGCTCCTGGGGCGGGGGTCCAGCTAAGCTGAGAAGGTTCCTGGCTCAAGTCTGCTGGTCCTGGCTTTCTCCTACAGCCCAAAGGCCAATTTAGACCATAACAAAAGCAGAGTCCCACCTGTCCAGCAACAACACATGGGAGGTGTGGCGGGGCGTACAAGACTTTATAATCCACAGAGGGTCTGAAAACAGAAAACCTGAGTGCTCACAGAAGAGAAATTGCTTCTTCGCCCACTTGGAAACACCACAACAGCAGCCCTCATCTGCTTCAGGCCTGCTCCCATCCTCACCTCGTTCCTGCACCGCTCCACTCACTTTACGAAATATGATGTCAGACGTGTATTCTTAGCAGTGAACCCCAGGAAGGCTGCCAGTCCAGACAGAGTACCTGGCAAGACGCTAACAGCGTGTGGCCACCAGCTCACCCTCATCTTTACCAGAATATTCAACCTCTCACTAGACTGGGCAGCCATCCCACCCTGTCTAAAATCAGCCACAATCATCCCAGTGCCGAAGAAGTCTCCCGTCACTAACCTGAACAACTACCACCCTGTGGCCCTCACTCTGGTAATCATGAAATGCTTTGAGAGACTAGTCCTTCAGCACATCAAGGACTACCTCCCCTGAGGCCTCGACCCCTACCAGTTTGCATATCATGCGAACAGATCCACAGAAGACAGCATCACCATAGCCCTGAGCGCTGAGCCCCCTCCTGTATTGTGTCTACACCCACGACTGCAGTTCTACCCACCACAACCTCATCATCAAGTTTGCTGATGACACCACGGTAGTCAGATTCATCTGAAAGGGAGACGAGGCAGACTACTGAGAGGAAGTCCTGAAATTGGCGCATAGTGTTCAGAGAACAACCTGGCACTGAACACCAACTTGTGGACTTCAGGAGGCACAGCACTGACTTAGCCCCCCTGTACATCAAAGGGGAGTGTGTGGAGAGGGTCCACACGTTCGGGTTTATCAGTGTCCTCATCTCCGCTGACATCTCCTGGACAGACAACATCACAGCAGTCGTCAAGAAGGCCAGCAGCGGCTGCACTTCCTGAGGCTGCTGCTGAACTTCTACCGCTCATCCATTGAGAGCCTGTTGACATATTGCATCACAGTATGGTACGGGAGATAAAGTGAGGCTTCAGAGAGAAGTCAAAGCAGCACAGAAGATCATCGGCTGCCCTCTCTCCTCCATGATGGACATTTAGTCCTCCCGCTGCCTCAGCAGAGCAACAAAAATGCGCTACAGGTGCATCAGCATAAAGACTGACAGACTCAAAAATAATTTCTTCCCAAAAGCCATAACCACCCTGAACTCACACATGCACTGACAATACAGTCCCACCCCGATTCCAAGGCCTTCCCTCTATAAACAGACTACACAACTATCATTACTGTGCAATAGTTTACGTGCAATAACCCTGTAACACTGTAAATATATCTCACTAATTATCAATTCCCCCCATATGTATATTTTATATATTCTTTTGAATACTGCTCATATGTATATAGTGCAGCAGAACTGAGCACCTCACGCCCGTTTCTTTTACCACATGTTTGCACTGCGTAGGAGATGCTCTGTATCTCATTGTACATGTGTATAGTGACAAAAGGCATTCTATTCTATTCTATTTTAGATTCAGCAGTGTGTGGATATTGAGTATAGATAAAGTGTATAGAGTAGATCAGTTTTGAAAAGTGTGATATAAGAAACACAGCAGGCCTAATATTAAATACAATGGTTCTTTATTATACATATGCCTCTGTGGAGGCATTAAAAACCACTGGGTGACACCAAGCTATCCTGGTGAATGAATAATGTCGTCCAGAAAACTGTTCAATCACATTCGGACACCGAGGCCGGACTCACTCGCAGCACGCTGCTGTCCAACATGATGCCCTCGGGTCAGACAAACAAAAGCAGAACAAATATGGGACAAGTAGGTCGTTACCATGGTTTCCATATCTTTAAACCCTTATAATTATGCATAAACATACACGTACACACACATGAGCCGACAACAGGCCGTTTCATGAGTTAAAATGCTGTGCAAATGTTTCAATACAAACTAAAAACAACCAGAACCACATACTCTCCAGTTCACACATGAAACTGCAGCACTTTGAGTCCAGCACACGGTTTTCAGAGAGCCTCCCCCCACTCCCCCACTCCAGACGTGGACACGGTAAGGCCAAAACCCCAACTCTTAATATAACACGAGCGCCTCCCGGGTGATGCAGACTGCAGCGCTCAGCAACATTTACAAAGTCTGGGTTATATATCTGGGCTAAAATCAAAATAAAAGCATGCAAACACAAAATGTAACAAAAGCTTGATGAGAAAATAACAAAAGTGCTTTGGCTCAGTCAACAACCAGGTTAGCACCACATTTTAAGGGGTATGAAAGTTTTCAGCGGCTTCATGCTCTGACTCTGGGACACACGCTTCAAAAGGGCTTTTTAAGGGGATTTAAGTCTCAGTGCGTTTCAAATTAAGTGCTTGAAAATTGATGGGCTTGCAGAGCTGCTGCCATCGCTTTCTCGTGTTATGACCCAAGTCATGATGCTGTGTGTTGTTTGTGCTTATGTAAGTTCCAGGTGGAGGCAGATAATTGGCTAAGCATGGAATGAGGCTGGCTGCCCCGCCCACTTTCTATTTCCAAACAAGCTGTGCATTTAGCCATGGGTCTTGTGTTTAGTGGTGAGCTGTGTGACCAAGTTACTGTGATGAGAAGAGCTTGGTTGTCTTGTATTGATTGTAAACCTTGGTGATCTGGTTGCTGTTGGGGTTTTCTTTTAAAACCTTTTTCTCCTGTTTAGCTTAGTGATACAGGTAAGAGGCCTGTATTTTCTTTTGGGTTTCTCGTCATAGGTAAATCAGTTCTGTTTTGTTTGTTGTTTTGGCCATTCCCTCCCTGCTGCTTGCTATCTTTGGAGATTAATAAAATATCTGGTTGTTGTGAAACCGCAATCCTGTGGTAGCGTTGGTCTTTCCTTGGGAGCAGGCAGCGTTTCCTTTTCTTTTTTTTTGTGTTGTGCTCCGGTTTCCCCTTGGCTGGGTTGTAGCCAGGACCTTTAAAGCCCGGTCACACCAGAAAGACGAACAGCTAAATATTTGGGTCCGAGGCTTGGTGACTGTGGCAACAAACTGGATCAGAGTATCTTTCCACACCTCTCTGTCATCAGAGAAGTTTTAGCACTTTATTGTGAAGACTGAGCAAAATTTTATATTCGTTCGCTAACAGGAGCACCTTGAGGTCAAACACATCTGAGTCTGCTCTTCACTCGCATAGTAATTGTTCGATTTAGGATCTACTGTGGTGCAGAGAGGCAAAAACTACAAAATAAATGTGCCTTTCTCCAACAAATTATGAACCTGGCACTACCTTTAACTGCTAGATAAAAAAAACTGACTGCTATTTAGAATTTTTTTCTTTTGTCCAAAAGCAGAAAACAATGTTCGAGATGCCTTATTTTACAAGTTTTGTTTGTGTGATCAACATTTCAAAACCCAAATACTCTGTTTCTTATACATAAATGAGAAGCTGGAGCAAGAATGAATATTTAAATCTTTAATTTTCTGTTTGCCACCTAATATTTTACCATTTCTCTTTTTTCGCTCCATTGGGTTAGTTGGATCCTGGAGTTATTTGTATGAGACTGATCAGGCACTAAATACATTTTTTGATTGCTCAAAGTTCATTAAAGTTGGTTTTCAGGGGTGCAAAACATGCAGCTCACGGCTCACTAATTAATTCATTACCACGATTCCTTTAATAGCGATGCCAGTATTTCTACACAGCAACTACTACTATCGCTTATTTTTTTCTGCTCTGGACATGCCGTTTGAATTGTGAAGCACTAAAACCTCCACGTGAAGTTTTTTCCCCTTTTCTCTGATCTGTAACACGTCAGGGTGCTCATTATAATTTATTATGATAATACGATTTATTAAACAATTAATAGGTCAAAAACATTTTTTACTCAGGTTTAGATCTCAGCTTTTAAAAGGTCTTTTTTTCTCCATAAACCACTTCTTAAATGTAAAGAAAACCAAAAATCAGGAGGGGTATTTTTTTTAATCTGCCATTTAGCTCTGGTGTTACTGGTCAAGTTATACATTGCACTGTTATTTGCTGCCGTGACGGGGTCTTTAGGTTGGCACAGAGCTGAGAGGAGTGGAAATATTTATTGTTTTCTCAATAAAGTAGTGTAGATTGACTTTTCACTCCCCTTTCGGGTGGTGCAAATTGTATGTTAGTAGGAGGTGGTGATGGGACTGCTTCTGTTTGTCTGTGCCCGGCTGAGCCCGACATTCAGAAAACACAGATTCGTACTTGGCACCGAGTGCAAACAAGCATGAGTATGTGAAATGTCCACTGACTCGGACACACTGTAGAAAGAAAATGAACAAAGTAAACACGGTGAAATGGAAAAGTGCCGTACTAGACGTTATTTCAGTTGGGTTTTTTTCCCTCTTCATTGCTCTCCACCGGGGGAGTTTTCTGAGGCGGGTCCTGGGGGGAGTCTTCACTCTGACTGGCTTGCTCCTCTGCGGTTGGTGACTCTGGTTTAGCTGAGGCCTCCTTGGTCGGCGGCGCGGCGGTTTGTGTGCAGTTGATCGGTGCGAGCACTATGGCAGGCTGCAAGGGACAGAAAACAAAAGCCTGCATGAGTGAAGGGCGCCAGGCTGAACACAAAATTTAATGACAGGAGCTACAGGAGAGCAGAAGGCAAACAGAACCAAACGCTACACAGGCACAAATTTAACCCCAGCTAAAGAAGCTTTGTGCCCTCAGAGGTATTCGCAGGGATAGAAACGTCCCACTGAGGTTTTTAGCCCCATCAAGCTACACAGAAATAATCTACATCAACATCAGCCCCACTAATGGAGTCAGAGTTTCCCATGTGATCACTACTTTATCATCAATGCAGAAATGAAGCAAGGTTAAGAGAGCAGAGGGAGGTACTACGAAGCAAGTTCATAAAGCCAGGCTTACTTTGTGTTAGCTGGCTCAACAACACCTAAAACCCCAGTCAGAGGTAACAGGCATCTCAACAGTGGTTTTCAGCTTCCTGTGTTAGCTCAGGTTTTCTGCTTCAGGCTCTGAGCATGCTCACAATAAAGAGCAGGCATCTGATGAAAGTTATTTTACAGATTTAATATTCTTGTTTGTAGTCCTGATAAATGGACAACAAACAAACAGACCGACTTTCTAATCTGTGTTTTTTAAGCTAGAATTTCAGCAGGCTTGGCAGCAGATTTAAATAAAATACAAAAACAATCGTTTTCTGCATTAGAAAATAAATGCTAACATATTCCTGCCTCTCTTTCGGGGGTTATAGTGAAACACAGCTCTACCATGTATGTAATCACTTATGTATATACAAAATTTTTTATTCCTGTGCTAATTTTATTCTTTTTATACAGCTGCTGTAACAATTTCCCTTGTGGGAACATGAATGTATATATCTGCACTTGGCATGTATAAAACCTATTGCTCCAGCAGAGAATCTGAATCTATCTAGAATCAGTGAAAACGTGGCACTTTTTAAATAGCTTCAGTTACCATGGTGATCAAGAAAGCCACCCCCGGGACACTGAAAACTCTGACTTAAGGCTCGACGTAGCTCACTAAGCCATTGATTTCGCTTCGTAGTACGTCCGTCGGGGTGTTTGATGGTAGAATGAAGCCCGGTTTGAATACCTGCAGTGACATTCACAGACAGCTGAACCCTCAGCACACCCACAGTGAAATAAAGGGTGAGGAGTAGCGATGGAGGGGGACAGTGAAAACAGAAAGAAGCATTTGGAATGGATGGAATTATTTAAAGGGGTTACTCAACTTGAAATTCTACTTTAGTCTGCATGTTATTTAAACCTAGATTTTTTTTTCTCCTTTTTTTTTGTTAAGTCTTTTTGTTCTTCCGTAGTAGGCAGTCATATCAAACTGGTATTCACCACAAATCCACTTCCAGTCCAGAACTGGGGCAACTCCCTGCGCCACAGCGCAATACTGAGGCTGGTGAGCAGAGTGCAAGGCACCAGGTAGAGTAACGCCGGCTGACCCATCTGCATCACGGCCAGCGCCACGAAGGTGATCAGCAGGCCGATGCCGTAAGCTGACGGGAGAGAGACAAAGACAGACGTCACTTTAGCTCCTGCAGGTGTTCTGCAAGCTGGTGTGCTGCTATATTCTTATTTACAGGTCGTCCTTGGCCTGCTTCTACCTTACTGAGCTACAACCATCAGAAAAGTTACTGAATTCTTTTGTTCCTAGACTTTTTCCTAAAGCTTGTACCAGATCTGGCAGGAAAATGAAATCATCTCTTTTTTGCTCTAAAACTGAAGTCCTCAGGAGAGGAAGTGCTGATGTTTTCTACTGGCTAGTCTTAACAATCTGTTTATTACATTACAAGCACCACGGTCATTTTTCTCGGGGTAAAACAATGAGTTGAACTACAGAGCAGAACCTCCCCTTATCAATGTCATTCCCACCTGAATGAGGCTCATCATAACATCAGCATTTCACAGAGTACAGCCCACCTCCATCCCCTCCTCCAGCCCACGTACGTACCAACTGTACAGGCCATGAAGTAGATCCTGTAGGATTGTGTTAAAATGTCAAATCTGTGACAGTACACAACCAGCAGACCTGAGAAAAGAAAACCAAAGAGGCATTCAGAACAAAGGGAATGACTAACAGCAGTTTCACAAAGCTTTCTTAGCAGACTTCCACTTTTAGTATTTGTTTTAAATTCTTTGATGAAAATCTCTCATCCGTGACAGACTTACTGTTGGACAAGCCCTTGCTCTTATTTTCAAAGCATGTGAACTGTGTCATCATAAAACATTTGATTTGCATACCTGGTACTAAGATATCTCCGAAGCCAAGCAGGGAGAAGGGGCGGTCACAAAGAGCCAGGGGGGAGGAGTTTAACCGTGGCACTTTAAGCACCATGGGAAGCTGGGGAAAACACAAAAATTAACATTACCATCAACTACTGAGCTGAGAGGGGTGTTTGGAGGACTTAACCGAGGTGTACCACGTAGGCTCACCTTTTCATGTGTGGAGGAGTCAGAGGGACCAGCTGCTACCTCCACCATTATACTTTGCCCACTCTGGAGAAAAGGTAAGGAGTAAAAACACAAAGAACACAGCAAACAACAACTAAACTAAAGAGACGTGTGTGACAACCTGACATACCTTTGTGAAGGAAGGTGTAATAAATACGAAGAAAACATCATAGACGAACAGGACGGTCATTAGTAAAGTGCAAGCCTGCATCAGGGAGCAAAAGAAAACAGTTTATGATCAAACTTTTGTTAAAACAATCAAACACAGTTAAAAACCTTTCAAAAAAAAAAAAAAAATCGCGTTGTGGTTCAGATCTGTCACCTTAAATGTGGGCAGCCTGACTGTTTTGAGCATGTAGAGACAGAAGGCGATCCCCAGGGCGTCCTGTAACACCCACGCCCACCTGGAAGACACGTAACACATTAGTCAGCCAACACCATCACCATATCATGTACCTCAAAGGCGTCATTACACACAGACTTTACGCCACCCGACACACACACCCACAATAATTCTGCCCTCAAACCAAAATTCTTGGGTGCTGGAAGAAAGTGTGCAGCACAGCCTGTAGGAAACCAACAGCTTCAGCTCTTTTGATACTTCAGCAAAAGCATCTTTCCAAGTGAAAGTGAAAAATTTCCCCCCAAATATAGCACCTACGGGGTCACTCTGAATTTTAAACCAGAAGATATGGACTTCTGGAGAAGCCCACAATAATAATTCCTTTCTCAAAAAGCTGAAATAGCCCGAGTGGTGACACTTCTGGATTATGTGATAAGGTATCTACTATTAGGGCTGGGCCATATCATACCGTTCACTGTAATACCGGTATAATGTTAGGAAATGATAAGAAAATTAAATATCGCAATAGAAAATGGGTAAAACGCGCATGCGCAGTGCCTTTGTTTTCATACGCACATGGTGGAAAAAAGCATGGCGGCGACAGAGAATGAGAAGGGCGAAAGCGGATCGCTGAATAAAACTGATGAAGCAGAATTGGTTTGTAAAAATGCTGCAACTTCAGTGGTGTGGAACTGGTTTGGCTTTCGTGCCCTCAGATACACACCAAATCACATTTTTTGGTAGAGCATGCAAGCGGGCCGTCGTTATTACCGAACCGAGTTTATGTGGTACACGCCGCTCAAAAATCTGTCAAAAAAATGTTTTAGTACGACTTTGCTAAGTTACGAAGCCGCACCGCTTGATGGATTGTCAGAGCATTATGGTTACCGTAGTCGGGAGCCTCGCCGAGTGATATGTACTGTGCTTGAACATAATATTACCGTACTGTGTGTGTATAACCTCTTTTTAAGTTTTGTGGATATTATACATGGTTATGCTGAGGACATGTCGGCCAATTTCCTGGAAATGCCTTTTGGTTAAACTGTCAGCAAGGAATTTTCATTTGCACTGTTAAATTTTTATACAACTTTAATGCACATAAAAAACAGCTGCTTGTTTAAGTGAAATTGTAAATGGTCTGTGTTTGTATAGCGCTTTACTAGTCCCTAAGGACCCCAAAGCGCTTCACACATCCAGTCATCCACCCATTCACACACACATTCACACACTGGTGATGGCAAG
>NW_024582580.1:825328-833897 GCF_018398535.1 Haplochromis burtoni
AACTTCACAGAACTTCAACTCGATGAATATTTGAACTGTCTGACAGGGGTACGTTTTTAATAGCAGATGTCACACTTACTTTAATTTTTTTTGTCACTTATTACCGCATCCACCACGGCCAGCATGCAGTATTTCACTGTTTCAGAATCTTCGGCAAGAAGCAAACACGAAGGGAAGCTGCTGCAGCTCTCTCTTGGGCTGTACAGGACCCTCACCATGGTAGTACAATTCCAGTTGTAAGATTATTAAACTCGCAATTAAACTGTACTTGCTGTTGTCACATCATACATTACAATGATAGTTTAATATGTTTACATTACGGTGCATTGTGGGTTAAATATTGCTAGGCTACTAGGAGTGTTGCATTCACAGTCTACACTACGCTGTAGGAATTTTAAATTTTTTAAAATTAATTAATTAATTTTTTGCGTTTTCTGTGTTTCTGCCAGGACCACAGGCAGGGCCACTCGCAGGTTGCTTCTGGGCCGCATGTGGCCCGCGGGCCGCCATTTGAATAGGCTTGGCTTAGACCCAGACAGAGGTCTAGGTTTTTATTTTTTTTTTTTTTTAAAGCTATCGCAGTTATTACTATCGGTATATCCTGGTTATTTCCCACCGCTGCACATGTCAATCAATAGTATTCCTTACTCCCATTCACCTCAAGTTAAACTTCGTACCTGACCTCATTTTTTGCCTCTCATGATTATTCCCCCTTTAATCGCTACAAGCTGGTGAATTTGACCTTTTCTTCTATGACTGTGAAGCCCTGCAGCGCCTTTGTCTGTAGCTGTAGTGGAATGAATTCAATTGTTTTTTAAATTTTGTGTTGTGCACTCACTGGTCTTCGTTGCGAAACACCATCCAGATGATGCTGACACCAATGCAGAGGGCCGACAGCAGCAGCATGCGGATCTGCGGCCGCTTGTGCAGGTACGGCAGGTTGTTCTCCGGGATCCTTTTTTTCCAAAACATAGGTCAGATGTCAGCCACTACACCACAACACTTTCTCTCAGAGAAATACAGTCACTGTTAAGCATGTAATGCAACTAAAAAGTGTTTTTATTAGCATTAATCTGCAGATAATCATGTTAACCATGTATCATTTGGTCTACAAACAAAAGAAAAAAGGGTGTACAGAAGAAACAGGAAACAACTGCTCAATCCGCATTGCTGAAAAAAATATAAAAAAAAAGGTTCCTAAACTGTTCATCATGCTGTAAGTATAATGAGTATTTAAGTATTTATATGAGCTTTTCTGTTTCCAGGGTGGAGTGATTGTACAGCAGGCATCTTTATTGAATTTAATAAATAAGAACTGGGCGAACAAGTTTGAATTTATTTTAGATTTGAGAAGCTCAAACATATATATACCCTGACTAATATTTGGTTGAATCATCAAGTTGCACCTTGACCAGACATAGAAAACATACATGTATGGAGAGGAAAAAAAACCCCCAAAAAAAACCCCAAATGTCATGCTGTTTAAAGCATCATTGCACCTGCTAATATGACCTGAAGACTCACCTGCACTTGCAGAAAGGAAGTCTCCTGACGAACGGCCACAGGCAGCTATACAGGCCGACAGAGGAGGCCAAACAGAAGATCCTGATGACCCAAATGGCTAAATGGTGAAGAAACAGCAGACAGAAGCTGAGTAGATATTATTGTGTGAGGAAACCCGCTTCTTTGGCATCCCCCCTCCTTAAACGCCTGAATAGTGGTATTGCTTTCCCTTTTGTACACTATTGCCATCCGCAGCTTTCAGCAGCTTTTTAATCTGTTTAAAGGCGAAATGTTATCTCAACCATTGAGCTCTTTATCAGTGCAGCCATTCTTTACACTCAGCAGGGTTTGACTCTGCTGCAGCTTAATGCTGGACAACAGGCAGCTCTGCGAGAGGAAATGATCTCTGAAGAATCTCAGTTTACCCTGGAGCTAAATGGAGAGGGGATTATTAATTTAATAAGATTAGTTTAGAAGCTTGGACTTTTTAACCAGAAATCCTGTTTTATTCATTTTGTGTATTTTCTTGTTGCACCTGTGTGTGATGTGCATTTTTTTTTTAATTTCTTCACCCTTCTTCTTTTCTTTTTTTTAAATTTTTTTTATTCACAACCTATTCTACTGTATTGCATTTTAATCTTTACTTATTTTGCTCATTTAATTGATTTTATTTAATTGAGCTCCTTTCTATTATTTGGTTTTTACCTTAAGTGAAACTTGCTTTGTTGTATTGTCTTTTTATTTTGTTAGCAAAATATTTATTCTACTTATTTAAGCTAGTTTTTAAAGGAGGAAAGAGGCAGCAATGTTAAAGGCTTAAGACACTGATGGTGAGCCTTCTATCATCATGGACAAAGTGAGACTGCACAACAACAGGATTAACAAGCCAGCGGACTTTATGAGTTCAGTGCCAGTGATTCCTCCTGTGCATTTTTGTCTAATTTTTCCTGGGGATTCTGGGGAATGGAGTCTAATAGACTAAGTTTCATCATCCGAGCGACATACAATGTGCTACCTTCCATAAATGTTAAAGAGGTACATATTTCTCAGCTGCAGTGAATAGATAGAATAAACTGTAGAAAACTAAACAGGAGAAAGAAGAAAACAATTTTAACATAAACCATTGACACACTCCGGGGCCTCCTTAAATGAGGGTGTCTAGTGATAATGGCCGAAACAACCGATGAATTCAAGGTCCACCACTGACGATGTGTCTAAATTTTAATGATTTAGATCAGATCTCTAACCCCTAAACCTAACCAAGGAAAAATGGCAGATTAGCTTGTGTAAAAGAACAAAAGTTGAGACACATAACGATGCGTGCCACTGGTAAAGTTTCTGGGATGCTTTTCCTCATAACACCCATCCCTCAAGATTTTCTCCATTAAAAGCAATGCATTGTCAGGAATTGTGACATCTAGTCCTTTACCAAATCAACTTGGCTTTTAAATTTATCAGCAAGAGAGCAACAATATAGGAAATAATAACCGTATTCTTAATATAAGGACCTTCAAATATAAGTAAATTCCTGGAGGGAGATAGCTGAAAGTATCAGAAGTGAGATTCAGAAACGTGTAAATAAGTTGTTTTTTTTTAAAAAAACGTGAGCGATAGTTATGTTTACCTCTAAAGAAAACTGACCACAACAAGTAGCATGGACCCCGGAGGGGAAAAAGTGCCAGCATTTTACTTGTTTCTATCTGCTGGCTCTGCATATAAAACACTGAGACACAACGAACCTCAGCTGCCGAAAACTATGCTGCACAAACATGTAAATGAGCTGTTATCAAGGATGTACTCAGGATGGGCCTGAGTGTGTTTAAGCATTAAGGTCCAGCTTGTTTGACTAACATAATTAACGTGCTGTGCCCGGGCGCGGTTCAGTTAGACTCGGTACAGTATGCATGTATCGCATTCCCCTGCACTTCCCTCTTTAAATATAACTCTGAAAGGAAAGCGTTCCACCGCTTTCATAATAAAGTCCCAAAAATCCACAAACTCATAAAACTCATCAGGCTCTGCAACAGTGTTTTAGTAAATCAGAGAGTGACTGTGAGAGAGGAGCTGCTGCCACGATAAATGTAAGCATCCTCTGGCACAGTGTGAGCACTGGGCAGCAGGAGGACAAGTGTCCCTAATCTGAGTAAGCTACTGCATACTGTAGATAAAAAGAATATAAACTTGCCAAGTGGTGAGGAGAAATTTGACGTTTAAATTAGTTAACAAATTTGACAATGAATGCCTAGTAAGTCCAGGAATTATCCATACAGGTGTTTCAGTCAAGAAAAACAAGGAAACCTGTAAGATCCAGTTAAAAGCTGCAGGCTTGAACTAAATCAGCTGCTCTGGAACCATTTTTTTGATTCTGACAGACTGTAAAAATAAGCATATCCTAAATTATCACTTCATTTGATTCTAAACTACAAAGACTTATTGCAAAAGCACTATTCTGTGTTTCTTTGCACTTCTGGAGGTTTTTTTTCAAATATGTTTTGCTCTGGGGTTTTTTGCACATAGCAAATGCTGGGTTTTTTTTAGGTTTTGTCACATCTTTTGCACAACCTCAATCCAGAGAAAATCCCTACTGAGTGATGCCAAGCCACAGTGAGTAAGGACAAATTAAAAGCTTTGAGAGGCTAACCGCCCCCAACACACTAATGAATACTGGGCAGAAGGAACTGAAACCACCATCATTTACTGGTCCCATAAACGTGCTTCTGATCTAACGGATTTACTTATCTTTTAAATGTTTCCTTCAGCGCGACTAGTATAGCAGCGGTTATATTCTGTGTACGCTTCGTGAGTATCTGCATCGTACCCAGGTGGTCGTAGAAAAAGTAGAGTAGCACCAGCATGTTGCAGCACATGACGACGAACACACAAATCATGATCGGGGTTACGTCTACGGTCTCCTCCTCTTGCTTCTCGGCACTGTCGTCCCGCTTGTGCTTCATGTACCGTCTGCAGGAGGACAAGCAACAGTGAGTAACTCTAAAGACAAAGAGTATATATGCACACATGTTTGCTCTGAGGTTTTGTCTTTCACAGTTTAAATTGCAGATTATGGTCCAATTTTTGGTGATTTACCAAAACACACGGGATAACCATATTGCCATTAAAAGTCTATATTTATAGTCATTTGGTCAGCTGGCTGGCATTCACTTCCATCCTGAGTTGAAAACACGCACTTATGATTCCAAATGTTTTTTTCTCTGCGGTGCTGTGCGTCAGCGACCCCATCTCACTCTGCCCTCCTTCACCTCAGAAAACTCCAAAAAGATGGACTCAGATTGGGTTAAGCCAATGAGTCACCCATACTCAAATAAACAGTGCTGCCCTTTACTGGAGTCGCAGCGGTAAGATGCAGATTGCTTGGTTTGAAAAGAAGAGAAGCACTCATAGTCACCCAAAAGGAAAGTCTTTTGCAATCATGCACTTGTATTTTGTTGCCAGGAAAACTCTGACCAATGTTCTCTGGAGCCTCTCCTGATGAAATATCTCTAATGTAAATTTAGCAGCTGTGACTAAATGCATCGTTTGCACTCGCTGAAGGAATTTCTTTGATACCCAATACTTGCATCATTGTATTTTTGTATCACTTAATGCAGTTTTGTTCAACCCAGACTAAAATCACTTTTTAACTTTAATTTTTTCAAAAAGTCTGAAGACTCTGGCTGTCATACTGCAGTACAGCTGAAACTCTGGCACTATGGGATTTTCCACTGAATCGCTTCCACAGAAGCACTTTTACAGGACCAGTAAACTTACTTCTTGCTGTCTCTGCTGCCGGCCCAGTAGCCTCCAATAGCCACCGTTCCTACTGCCATCAAGAAGATGATCACCATGTTATAGTCTAACACTGGCTCATTGGGTGCGTACATGGCAACCAGCTGTCCTTTACCAAAGGTCTGCAGAAGTAAGAAACAGCATTAGATTTGCCAGATGTAAACCTTCAAAACTAAATAAAACATGCCAAAATAAGGAAGTGCTACTTAATTTATATTAAATAAACCCTAATTTAGCCTACTTCAAAGTAAATTAACTCTGATGTTGTGATTATTAAGCCCAATTCAGTGCATAACACTGGACTGAAGTCATGAATTGCAACAAGAGTCTCCGTCATGGTGCTCAGTTTTAGATACACTTTTCCACTTAGATACATTTTCCACTCCACTGGAAAACCAAATCTGTCTGAAAAGGAGCATTTAACCAGTTGCTTCCAGCTGGATAGACGTGCCATGTGCCGTTTAACGTGTATCAAAGCTTAAACCATCTCTAAGTAGTTCCCTGAACATGTCAATTAGTTCACTGTACTCAAATGGACTCTGCAGTCACCAGATCTCAATCCAGCACAGCACCTTTAGGATGTGGTACAATAAGAGATTCTCATTGTGGACATGGAGTTAACAAATCTGCAGGAACTGTGTGACACCATCATGTCAATAGGGAGCAAAATCTCTGAGAAATACTTCCAGCACTTTCTTGAATCTGTACCATGAAGAATTACAGATGAAAGGTAGTTTACCCTGCTACAAACAAGGTACACATATTAAAGCATCCAGTGACACAAAATTAGAAAAGGGATAATAAGGCTAGGTGTAGAGCTTCTAAAGTGAGAAGAGAAATATCGGTTGGTAGCTGACTTCTCACCTTGCTTATATCCAGCATATCAGAGTAGCTGAGCAGTGCCACAGGAATGTCAATCTCTTCATACTGAGTCTTGTTTCCTGCTGGTGGCGTCTGTAGGAAAAAAACAAAAACAAAGCACATTTCTGATTTGTCATGAACCAAAAGACCTCTTTAATTCTGACACAGAATAGCCGTGAACAGCTGTCTCACCAGTCTGTCCTTGCTGACGATGAGCAGGCCCTTGGCACCATTAATCTGGGCCAGGCGAACTTTTTCATAGAAAGTGCAGTTCCCCCTCATCACCATGGGGATGCGGTTCGGGAAGCCTCCCTCTGGGACCTCAGAGGGTGAGCACAGGACCGATGTTGTCAAGTCATGGATCTGGAGACGTGACTTTGAAACAAAAGGTTTGGAAATACTCTCAGAGGTTTCAAAATACAGTAATTAGAGATGTTGTTTGTTTTAATTAATTACTCATTATGTACTGTTTATTATTCTTTAATGGAACAAAGAAGCTTCCTCATTTAGTGTAAAAAGGGGCAGCCTTGTCATAAAAATCCTTGTACTTCTAAAAGACTAGTTTGTTTCTCATTATACACCTATATCTAAAAATAAAACCCTTGTGCGAGTATGACCTAAAAACTGTAATTCTTGTATTTATTTCTTGTTGCGTGTATTACTACAGCCTAATATATTCTGATATTCATAAAAGCTCTCCAGTGATTGCGCTTGGTTCAGAAAATAGCAGCTTGACTCGTAACAGGCAATAAAAGTAGAGATTACATTTCAGCATCCTGTCTTCCTAAGAAAAGATGTTGTACACTGAGGCTTAGGCTCATTGCACTGTGTGGCCTTGAAGCAATTTGAAATTTTACAATGTTTGGTTAACCCCCTTTGTTAGTGACTTACTGCCTTATTGAGATCCTGAGGTAAACGTGCCCACTGGGAGTTGAAGAATATGCAGTAATCCTTTCCTTTGCTCTTGCCCTTGTCACTGAAATGGGCCATGCCGTACTCTCCCACCACCTGTCAACATAAAAACAATGGCTGGATCACCTCACATGTCCAAGAAAAAGTAAATTTTTATATCACAGAGTTGAGCTTTAATTCTAGCAGCCCTATAAATGTTGATGTTTCGCTGTCTGCATCAATTTGAGACGGCATAAAAATTCCCAAAAGCCTTTTTGAAGCTATGATTAAACTATTCGTACCCCTTTTGGTTGGTTTTTGTATACCCTTCTTCATATAAACGGGGTGCACACAATATGATAAACCCTTGAATGTATAATAAAGCTCAGCAGCACTACAAACTACAGCCTTCAGTGTATAAAAAGGCTCAGTAACAGCTCCTACAATCAGGTTTCCTGCAATGTACTTGAAGTTAGATTTAAGGCTTTTAAACACATTTCTCAAATACCTCTTCTTTCTTTCCCTTTCCACATGACAATCTTTAGCTAGATTAATAGTTTTTTCACTGCACACAAAACAGAAAAACCTGTTCAAATTTTAGTTTGGCTCACTCAGTTATATTGTTTCTGGCAGTGACTTGAAATATTTCACTCTAATTTCAGACGCGTTCCATATTTTACAGCACTACCGCAGTCCAAGTTGTCAGTGGTTAACATCATATTCGCTGTCTCGTAATCACTGTGAAGATAAACCCAGTGTCGGTTTCAGGTGAGGTGAATCGATCGGCAATAATCCCCCTTCATTAATGCTGCATCAAAAGGTGAGTAATGTGTGGGTTTCCAGGGCCCACAGAAATCTCCGCAAGCTAACAGACATAGCATCTATGCTAACGTTCCCGGAAAACCGCAGGGAAATAAAAACCCAAATCCTTGTTTGTTAACCGCAGGCTGCTACCCGACAAAGACGCACTGAGGGACAGTTTTCGAAGAAACAGACGTGGTCTCTCTCACCTTCTGGATGAGAAAAGCGACCCAAATCAGTGTTTCGGGGACCCTCATGATGTCTAGCTTGTTGTTGTCTCCCCCATCGACCAACCAACCAACCAACCAACCAAACGTTTGGCTCGAACTCCCTGCACGAGAGCCCCCAACGCCGGCTCTAACAGGCCGCGCCCATTTCGTTCGGCTAGGCTTTTTAATTGGATGATATTGTCATGTGCCACTTTGCTGTTTGGATAAAAACAGACTGCCAAAAAATGATAAAAATAGTAGCGGTCACTGACAGCACGAAAAGCCTAACATGCTTTACAGTTAAACATAATTGTTAAAAACCCCCAACAACAAATAAAAGAGGAGTTATAGAGTTTGGTTAAAAGTTTTTCAATTCATTAGCATGAATACATAAATCAATCAATCAATCAATCAATAAATAAAGGGAAACTATTTTTCTTCAATTTTTCTTCATTTTCTTCAAAAATGCAAAACTCTTAGAATGTTTAACCCAAAATTTCTAAAAAAAAAAAAAAAAA
>NW_024582580.1:833917-846272 GCF_018398535.1 Haplochromis burtoni
AAAAAAAAAAAAACCATTTGTATGCAGGTGATTAATTCCAATATCTTGTAGGTAAGTGGAGCGGCTGCTCCTGGTACAGCTTCTGCCCCTGCTGAGCTCATCACTGGACCCAGTTCAGTTTGCCTACCAACCTGCTGTGGCACCGGAGTGGATGACCGTCATTCACCTCCTACATCGTTCAAAAATCATTTTCACTGAGTTATCCAGTGCCTCTAGAACCATTCTTCCCACAGTTCTGAAGGACAAGCTGGAGAACATAGATGTGGACCATCACCTCACAACATAGATACTGGACTATCTGACCGACCACAGTATGTGAGAACTCAGGCTGTGTCGGACAGGGTCGTCTGTAGTACGTGGGCCTCACATGGAACAGTTCTGACTCCGTTCCTCTTCACCATCTACACTGCAGGCCTCTCCCACAACTCCACCCAGTGCTTCCTGCAGAAGGACGGACAGTGTAGTTTGCTGGGGCAGCAGCATCACTGCTGGGGACAGAACGAGCCTGAACAGGCTGATCCAAAGGACCAGCTCTGTTCTAGGATGCCATCTGGACCCAGTGGAGGTGGTCAGTGACATGATGGCTAAGCTGTCATCCCTACTGAACAACAAGATACCTATCTTATCTTACTTCAGTCACTTTAATTTTAAAACTGTGTAATTTTAAAACTGTATATACTGTATATTCTGTGTATTTATTATTTCACTCTTATTGCCTGTTCTTATTGTCCTTATCTTCAACGTTATGCTGCTCTGTTGTTTGTTAATTGTCCCTTGGGGATAAACAAAGTCTTCTGATTCTGATTCTCCTATCTTTGATAAAACAATTATCATATACATCCCCACTCAGGTGAGGGATCTCGAGCCACTTGCCGTCCCTGGTGGTCTAGTGGTTAGGATTCGGCGCTCTCACCGCCGCGGCCCGGGTTCGATTCCCGGTCAGGGAACTAATTTTTCAAACAATGTCAACTCTGCGCACATTTGAGCACATATCAAAGTCTGACTATGAACTCCTTGGCTCTTTTAACCGGATTTACGCACAAAACTAAATATCCTACTCTCAAAACTCTAGCATCATAAGACATGGTCCTTACTTAAACTTCAATCATAATTTCCAAGAGCAGAGTGTGGAGGACTGCATGGGAAGATCCTAGAAGACATGAGGGTCTACTCGGATGTCTGCATAATGTATATTTTTTATGATCAGTACTTGTCCACAGAAACAAATAAATGTTGTTATTAGAGCATGTTTCTACCAGCAATTCCTTACATTTTTTATCTTTTAACCAGGTACACTCTCAGAACAGCATTCAGGTCAGATGACCAGATGCGTCTGGTCGCACAGAGTAGCAGATTAAAGCACTGATGAGATCTTATCTCTGCTGTACCTGCACCTAAACTTTGGAACAAACCAGAAGCTCATAGTCAAGCTCATATTCAACACATGTTCAAAACATGTTCACTCTCAACCTCCACTCAGCCTCCATCTGACGATATCAACATTATATGCAGGATTCTGAAGGCACAAAAATGGATGCCCACAGTCCCTGGTGGTCTAGTGGTTAGGATTCGGCGCTCTCACCGCCGCGGCCCGGGTTCGATTCCCGGTCAGGGAACTAATTTTGAAAATGTAAGGTCGATGAAAGTTGTGTTCATTCCTACCCTGCATCAACCCTCCTGCTAAAATCCCGACCTATTGCACTAACCAGTTGTTAATTTCCAGAAATGTCTCTCTGTCATAGCTTTGAAAACATGCTCGTATTGTGTCTAATTACAGTATTTTAATAAATTAGTCGTTATTAGCAAAACCCGTTGTTATACGTTCACTGTCTAATAGTGCGCCTCTTCCCTGCTCTGGCCTCTCTTTAATCTTCGCTGCTGCATGCTCGGTCTTGTTGCTCACTGACGTACTGCAGCAGGCTGATTCACTCAACGTGATGTCATTCCATATGTCCTCCCTTCTGTCCGGTGTTTACCTGCGTCAAGATGCGCAACGACAGCGGAACTTAAACTACTTCAACTTTCACAATAAAGGTTTTCTTACAAAATCAAGGCTAAATATTTCCATTTGCCTGATAAGATCTTAACTTAAACTTAATACAGTGCTGCCACATAGTGTGAAATGATTCTTATTAGTTTTTATGGCTGGTTGATATTGTAAACAAAAAAAAGAAAAAGAACTGTGAAGCCAAACGAGAGCCTAGCTATGGTTTTGTGGGGCCTTAAATAGAATTTGACATCACCCAAGCTGACCACATCTTGATTGAATTGAAGGTTTTTTTGATGATTTTGTTGATCTTATATTACTGATAAGTATTTATGGAAACATTACTTCACGCTTCTCTCTTTTCTTTTTAGCCCCAGAGGGATAAATCCTTTTGGTAATAGAATAGAATAAAATAGATCTTTATAGTCACTGTTACAAGAAAAATGAAACATAGTTTGGCATTCTCTGTTGGCACCATGTAGATTTACATTCAGATTGTTTTAGCATAGGAGAAGAGATAAAAAATAGACATAAGTTTAAGGGCACCTTCTCAGGGAATGTGTGTAACACACAATAACGTTAGTATCTACACAGTAACACAGGTATTTACACACACACACACAACAGCACAACACACCACACCAAACACCACACAACACCTCAAACACACACACACAAACAAATCTACTTGCAAGTACAGTGTGCATGAATGTGATTCCAGGTCTGACAGTGAAAATGATAACATCAGTAGCATTAAGTTGTCGGTCTATTAACACACTTATGATTAATATTTTGAAAATATTTAATAATATGCTGACAAAAACACAGGCGCTGGAGGTGGCGGAATTGAAGATGTTAACACGTCAATTGGGCGTGACCAGGACGGACAAGATTATAAATGAGTACATCAGAGGGAGACTTGGAAGTGAGTGGTTTGGAGACTGCATTGATTGGCGCCGAAGGTTAATGCTTTTACTTTTGAAGGACACCGGAAGCTATGTGTTCCGCCGCAGTTAGCCTGATGTTTCTCAGTCGGGGAGTTCACACACAACTACTTGGCAGAGGAATGCAGCACTCGTAGCCAGCCGTACTGTAAGTATCTGTAGTAGAAATCCCTTCACTTTTGTGTGACTAAATATATGCGTTGTTGTCAGTATTTGAGTTACTATGAATCCTTTTCTTTGTCTTTATTAAGCGCTATGTTTCTACGGGACGCTAATGTTAGCTTCACAGCTAAGCTAGCTGGTTTCCGTCGTCGGGATTCCCTTTATTTCTTTCCTTAAATTCTTTAAACAGTGTTCAGATTGTAATAAGTTAACACGACGATCCCGTTTCACGAGTTTACCTTTGTGTTTGCTTTAAATAGGTCTTCCTTTGTGCCGTTTTTCTTTTATGATGGAAAAGTGCAATATAAACGTCGCAATTTAGCATCTTTTTAAAGTCATTATCTGTGTATTGTCAGTTAAACATTGATTCATTTGGCTCGTAGTTTGTTATCTAGCCAGTGAAAGGTAACATAGTTGGTTGTGTAGTCCCTTTAATTGAGTCGGAGAGCTGATCCTGGGAAGGGCATGATGTAGTAGGACTGGTATGCAGAGGTCTGACATCAGCTAAAAAGTCTCCAAAGCAGTGTTGACTCCAAATAAGGATGAAGAAGCCCTAAAGTGCTAACACTGTCTTATCACTTCCTCCATACTCTGTGGTGTCTGTGGCCTCTGTGTCACATATCCACGTTTAAGTTATTTTTTTATTTTTTGACTGCAGGAAATCTGAAGGCGTTACTCCCATCATCATCATCGTAAGAGTCAGCACACCATGGCTGGCTTCAGGCAAGAGGATGTTGAGTTGTACTACGAGATGGGAGAGGAGCTGGGGAGGTAAGCTTTGTGGGCCTGTTTTAAAACGTTTAATTGAAAGCATTATGTGTGAAAACCCTGCTTTCTTCTTCATTGCTGTCCTATCCAGCTGTTGTGCTGTGTGCTTCAGTTCATCTGAAAGTGTAAGAACACTTTTTTTGCATTTGTAAGACACATTTTTTAAGTTGTGTAAACGATGAGTTTTCAGCTTATCAATGCTTTCCATAATTAAAAACAGATCTAAATGTGAAATACTGCTTGAGATGGATTTTAATGCCAGGTTGGGACTGATCTGAACAGGGCTAGATATTTAATATGTGTGAGCAGCACTGTATTAAATGTCATCTTTAATTCTTTTCTGCTGTGCTGGATAGTTTGTGAATGAGTCATCACATTTTTGGAGATGAAACACAACTTTCTGGCTTACCTTTTTTTTTCTGCAGTAATGCAGCAAAAGTGTGACGTCACTGCCTCTCAATGTGCCCTTGCACCTCTGCTGTAGTGTAAGAGAGGGGATGGTGTGTGTGTGTGTATGCAGATACTAAATGGATCTAAACCACACTGTTTTATTTACAAATGTCTGTTTTATTCTATGTGGAATAAAACAGAATTTTCTTGTTTTTAGTTATGTTAATGATTGTTTTTGTTGTGCTGACAACACACTGTTTTGCTTTCTTGAGCTTCAGTCAGAGATTTTAACTTCTGTTTGGATAACAGACATTTAATTTAATTCTGGATGGAGCACTTTCAGTGGCAGAAACTTTTTGTCACTCATCCAAGTAACTTCTTCAGTTCAGTCTCTGCTGACTGCAGATTGCAGTACCACTGATTAACAATGGGCTGTGTGAGGTTGGTTTCATGATCATTGATCAATGCCCAAGAGTACCTTTGTTAGGACGGTGTTCTCTCTGTGTTGTAGTGTCCTGATGACACATTTGTGCTCTAGTGGATGATGAGAGTCAAAACCTTAAATGCTGATCCGTGTGCGTTGGTTTACGGTACACGTCGACTTTTAAGTGTGCCCCATTACTGATGGAAATTTCACAGTCTAAGAAGGCTAGCACAGCACAGTTGGATCAGGCTTAAGCAGTATTTACACTTGTAGGCCAGTGGCCAGTGATTCGTTCAATGATGAGGATGTACACATCCTGGACAGGGAACATTTATGTGAAAATGGAAAGACCATCTCGGAATTGAGGAAGGAGCTCAGGGTACATCTTTCACCATGTTACAATGCTGTGATTGCAGGCCATTGGATCAGTGGCCATGATAATATGCATATCAATGATCATGAAACAATTGTTAATCAGTGGTGCTACTTTTGATCATCATCATGTGCGGTTTGTTGGTGAATTTTGGCTCCTGCTTCTTCACTATGTTGCTTTAGTTTATTGAGACATTGGACATTCATTTATCACAGCTGTCTTGAGGTCTTTTCACAGCATTTCAGTCTGGTTGAGATGTCAGTTTTAATTTACTGTGGCAACACCTTCATTTTTTTTTCAGTCATTCTGTTGGAGATTTGTTGCTGTGCTTGGGGCCATGTCCTGCTCCATGACCCAGTTTCAGCCAAGCTTTAGCTGTTGGACAGATGGCCTCACATTTGACTCTAGAATAAGTTGGTATACAGAGGAGTTTGTGGTTAAGTCAGTGACTGCAAGGTGCCCGTGTCCTGTGGCTGCATTACAAGGTTGGATCATCACCCCTCCACCACAGTGTCTGACAGTTGATGTGTTGTGTTTGATTTTGCTATATGTTGGTGTGCATTATGGCCAGATATCTCCACTTTGGTCTTGTATGCCCAAAGCAGATTGTTTCTGAAGTCCTGTGGTTTGTTCAGATGCAATTTTGCAAACCTAAGTTTTGCTGCCATGTTTTTGTTTTTTTTCCCCAAAAATTTAACAAACTTTAACATTTAACATGTTAACTGAGCTCTCTAGAGTCTGAGATGTAGTTCTTGGGTGTGTTTTGCAGTTTACTTGAGCGTTGAATGGTCTGATGTTAGGGTGAATTTGCTAGGATCTAAACTTCTGGGATGACTTAATCCTAAAGATCAGCAAACTCCCAAAACATCTGCTTTTATAGAGGTCCTCACACTTACTGTTGATTGGTTGATCAAGTACATTTGATGACCCTCTTAATTCCTATGGAAGCAGAAAGGGTGTGCTTTGTTTGCCATAGGACTAGGGCTGCCACGATTAGTCGACTAGTCACGATTACGTCGACTATTAAAATCGTTGCTGACTAATTTAATAGTCGACGCGTCGTTTGAAGCTTTGTAAGATCCCAAAAGACGCAGGAATAAGTAGTAGGATTTAAGAGCCACCATTCTCCTGAATTTCCACCCGGACAACAAAATTGAAAAACCATATCGCAGAATTCATAGCGCGGCCCAGCCAATTCCAGTTTTCCAACAATGGCGGCAGCTACTTAGTTTTAATATTACTCTTATTTCTCTTTCTGGGAAACTAAATATTTTCAGGTGAGAATGTAGCTGTGTAAACTTCAAATATCTGAGCCGACTCGACACATCGTTTTCAAACCCCCGCGGTCTTTCACTACTCGGGTTAAACATGATATACAAGTCACTTTGATAACTTAAAAATGTTATTGTTTGGCTTTTTCAGTGTTTTATTTGTTCGTGAGTAAATCGGTTTGGCTGAGATTAAAGTTATTAGATTAGATTAAATTTAACATTAATCCTGGGTTAGGTTCGGGGTTTCACATCAGCTGACTCAGCAGAGTAATTTACTTATAGGTTCCTCCGGGGTTTTCACACAGCTGAATAAACATCAAGCAGAAAACTAATTAAAAAAGTGTGAGACGGTCGAGAGTTTACGCCAGCGCCCGTTATATTTTAGATAGCAAGGAGCAGACGGCGAGTTTCACTCCACCGAGGGAGCTCGTGCGTACTACCCGGCTTTCTTTAGACCACGAAGAGCCGGAGTCCTCAGGTGGAAGCAGCCTCTAAATTTGGACACCCGCTGTTTCCGGGCCGGTGTTCTGGGAATCCATCCTACCCGACAAACCATCCTACCCGTTGTTTCTGCGCATGCGCACAACATGAAATTAAGTGGCGAACCATCCTACCTTTGTGAATGTGACCTACAACCATAATTTAACAGCTAAATTTAGTGGGTAATTGTCCTACCTTTGTGAATATGAGCCAGAAGCATACTTTAACGGCTAAAATTAAGTGGCAAATCATCCTACCTTTGTTAATAAGAGCTAGAAACATACTCTGACGGGTAAAATTAAGTGCCAAACCATGCTACCTTTGTGAATGTTACCTACAAGCATACTTTAACGGGTAAAATGAAGTGGCAAACCATCCTGGCTTATGCATATGAGCTACAAGCATACTCTGATGGGCAAAGTTAAGTGGCAAACCGTCATACCTACTTAAATTTGTGCTGGAATTACTCTGTGACTGCAGAAATGTGCATAAACTACCTACGGTAGGACGTTTTGCCAAAGTAGGATGGTTTGTCAGAACACGGGTCAATAATAACGGTGACATTTAACGTATTTTATCCGATAAATAAGGTCTCAAGGTTGGCAAGTATGGCCATAACACCTCACTCACTCTTGGAGCACTTTTTTGCCACATGTATCGCAAACCACGCCTCAGCTGTTTGTGGAAGTAAAATGCGTCCGCACAATTACGCTCAGCCATTGTTGTGAGTGCGCACACCAAGGGGCTGCGAGACATTTATACAGCCGTTTTTCGCACATGACTATGAAAGGCGGAAGAGGAAGTAGTTCCTTTGAATGTAGACAATCTGAATGTTATAGTTTCTTTCCACTGTGTTCCTGTTAATGATAAACTATAAATTTACTCTAAATTACTAAAATATCGATATTTTAATGTGAGAATCGATTCTAGAACATAAATGATTGGTATCGGAGGAATTGATATTTCAGGATCGATCCGCACATCACTACTGCTCAGTTGTCAACAATGGCGGCAGCTAGTTAGTGTTAATATTACTCTTATTATTCTTTCTGGGTCACAAAATAAACGTTTAACATATTTTCAGGCGAAAATATCTGCTCAGTTTATCAAGACATCACATATTTTCAAAAGCGCTCCGACGTTTTGTGCTCCGACGTGGGTAACAGACGTCTCACCAGCTCGATAGCTAGCCGGAGTTCAAGGCTCACTAGAGCCCGTGAGAACACCGGACTCCCGGCAAATTGTTTTCAAACCCACCGCTGTCTTTCGCTACTCAGGTTAAATATATATAAGTCACTTAGATAACTTAAAAATGTTATTGTTTGGCTTTTTTTTAGTATTTTATTGGTTCCTGAGTAAATCGGTTTGGCTGAGATTGAAGTTTTAGTTTTTACACAGCTGAATAAACGGCAAGCAGACAGCTGATTATCAGCTGTCTCTGTGTAACACTAGATACAACTGAGGTTATTAGCTAACAGCATTTAGAGGTCTTTGCTGATAAATATCTATGATGATAGACAGACATGCAGTGCCTTCTGCTTAAGAAACATCTTTTTTTTTTCCCCCATCACAACATGAGGTAGGAGAACATTGCGTTGACATCTCTCTAATCTTTCCTCTCTGCAGCGGACAGTTTGCCATCGTCCGTAAGTGCAAGGAGAAGAGCACAGGCATCGAGTACGCAGCCAAGTTTATCAAGAAGCGGCGGCTGTCGTCCAGCCGGCGGGGGGTGAGCCGCGAAGAGATCGAGCGCGAGGTCAACATCCTGCGCGAGATCCAGCACAGCAACATCATCACCCTGCATGACATCTTTGAAAACAAGACGGATGTGATCCTGATCCTGGAGCTGGTGTCTGGAGGAGAGCTGTTCGACTTCCTGGCAGAGAAAGAATCTCTGACTGAGGAGGAGGCCACGCAATTTCTCAAGCAGATCTTGGATGGCGTTCAGTATCTCCACTCCAAACGCATCGCTCACTTCGACCTCAAGGTCAGCACTGAGGGGAAACTTGAGGGGCTCTTATACAGCGGTGGTAGATGACATGTTGGTGAGAGCAGACAAACACGGCTGCCCTGATTCTCCATCCATCCATCCATTCGCTTCCGCTTATCCTTTTCAGGGTCGCGGGGGGCACTGGAGCCTATCCCAGCTGTCATAGGGCGAGAGGCGGGGTACACCCTGGACAGGTCGCCAGTCTGTCGCAGGGCCAACACACAGGGACAGACAACCATTCGCACTCACATTCATTCGCACATTCACAGTGACAATTTGGATTATCCAATTAACCTATCCCCACAAGCTGCATGTCTTTGGACGGTGGGAGGAAGCCGGAGTACCCGGAGGGAACCCACGCAAACACGGGGAGAACATGCAAACTCCACACAGAAAGACCCCGGCCTGATGGTGGAATTGAACTCAGGACCTTCTTGCTGTGCGGCAACAGTGCTAACCACCGTGCCGCTGCCCTGATTCTTTTGGGCTAAAAACATGCTATATTTTGGGCTAAATATCTTAACATTAATGAAATCATATTTTCAGGGAGGACTACTCTCAATGGGGTTAATGTACTAATCTCATTTTTGATAGCTAAAAGTTAGACATAAGCTTCTAATAAAGGAAAAGACTACTAATCTTTATCAATAAAGATACGGTGACCAAAGCCTTTAAACTGTACTGCAACATTTAACTTCACGAGGATAGAATAAAAATCGTATAATAGGATTATTTCTGTATTATTTTAGTTGGTGGATGATGGCATGTACAGGAGCAAAGCTTATTTTTATGGACTTGTATGCAAGCTGCTGACAGTGGTGATAAAATGCAAGTGTCACGGTTCAAAAGCTCAAGTAGAAAATGCTGCTTTGTCAGTGTCTAATGTCATCGACTCGCCCTCCTCCTTTCAGTGATATAGTTGTTTTTTTTTCTCCATTTTTTTTTTTTTATCTTTCAGCCTGAGAATATCATGCTGCTGGACAAGAATGTCCCCAACCCCAGGATCAAGCTAATAGATTTTGGGATCGCTCATCAGATCAAAGCAGGAAACGAGTTCAAGAACATCTTTGGAACACCAGAGTTTGTTGGTGAGAGCCCGTGGCCTCCTAAATATTCACTTCCAGCCTTGTGCCAGATTGTTTCCATGCAGTGAGTCAGACCCTGTGAGAGGGTGATCGTGGCTTCAGATTACATCTGCTTTGAATTAAAGGGCTCATTCCTGTGTTTTACAGCACCAGAAATAGTCAACTATGAGCCACTTGGACTGGAGGCAGACATGTGGTAAGATACCAACCTGTTTTTTTTTGTTTTTTTTTTTGTTTTCCCCCCCACTTTCTGAAGCTGTGGTTTAACCTAACAGTTTTTACTGATCTTTATTTATCCTCTCGTCTCTGCAGGAGCATTGGTGTCATCACGTATATTCTGTGAGTGAAGCTTATAGTTTGTAAAAAAAAACAGAAACCACCTGATTCTTCAAAACGGGCTCTAAAGTAAAGTTTCTGACTGGTTACAGGTTGAGCGGTGCCTCGCCGTTTCTGGGCGAGACCAAACAAGAGACGCTGACCAACATCTCAGCTGTCAACTACGACTTCGATGAGGAGTATTTCAGCAACACCAGCGAGCTGGCGAAGGACTTCATACGCCGTTTGCTAGTAAAGGATCCTAAGTAAGAATATCTTTATGATTTTTATCCAATGCTTGTTGATGTCACAATTCCAGAAATGTATTAGCTATAGCACATTGTTGTCGTCTGCTGTGATGAGCTTTTTTCTAGACTTGCAGAATTTTAACTTTTGCTTATTTACCTTGATCAATCAATCAGCGGTCGCTCAGCTGCAGCGGGAAGATAAAAAATTCTTAAATACGTAGTGTAATGATTGTAGAACATGCAGAAACTGAAAAAATGCAGCAAACTAAATCAACAAACACGCGCATGGTGAATCTCTCTCTCTCTAGATAGATAGATAGATAGATAGATCGATCTATATGAATGTACAATTTGCATAGAATATTTGTATACTTCATGCAGATGCTGGCACTCACAGTGCCCTGGTCTTCAGCATTTAACCAACACTAATGGATTTTCTTTTGCAGGAAAAGAATGACCATTGATGACAGTCTTGAGCACCCCTGGATTAAGGTTTGCAGTTTAAGTCTTTGTTTACATCTTTATAGATTAAACATTCAGTGAAGTGGGAAAAAAAATTGAAGAACTTCATGTGAAATTTCACATCTGATAATCAGGCCAACTGAAAATATGACTCTTTACTCCCATCTTTTGGTTCTTGTCATCAAATTCTTGCTCGTTTTTCAGACCTGTACCTTTTTACCTCTTCAGGTCATTAAGAGGCGGAACGTACGCCAGGAGGACAGAGATCACAAGACTGAGCGCCGGCGCCTGAAGACTACTCGTCTCAAGGAGTATACCATCAAGTCCCACTCCAGCATGCCTCCGAACAACACCTACGCCAACTTTGAGCGCTTCTCCCAGGTGCTCGAGGAGATTGCGGCGGCTGAGGAAGGCCTGAAGGAGTTGGAGCGCAACCAGCGCTCTTGCCGCGAGGACGTGGCAGCGCTGCTATCGATATATGAGGAGAAGGAGGGGTGGTACAAGGAAGAGAACCAGAGCATCTCTGGTGACCTGAACCACATCCGCCAAGAGCTGCAGCGCACGCAGACGCAGCGCAAGAAGTGCCAGGAGGACGCGCGGGTCACTATGCAGTCGGCCAACATCCTCAAGCGCAAGTTTGGGCGCCTGGAGAACCGCTACGAGGTCCTGGCCGAGCAGGTGGCCTCCGAGGTCCGCTGGGTGGAGGAGCTGGTGAAGTCAATATCGGCAGAGAAGGACGGCCTCAGCTCTGGCAGCACGCCGTGAGCGGCGCTGACATCCAGCAGTGAGGGTTTCATCATCAAGCTTTCATCTTGCCTGTCGTCTCTGCTCGTGCACTACACAGCGGAGTTTGAGAGGGTCAGTCGTCATCATAAGCTACGCCGCCGCTGTCGCCCATCAGAAAGGGAAAAAATAAATAAATAAAAATCCTACTTTTATGTCACGTTTGAGAGAACAAGAAGCAGAGAGGCAACATGTGGAAGCCATTCCTCTTTGAAAAATCATTCCTGTGTCAATGAATTTATTTATATTTTTACTAATTTCATGTACTGTAATTCAGCTGTTTGCTTGTTTTGGGGTTGTTTTTGTTTGTTTGTTTTTTTTTACACATAGAAATGAATTCATTTGTTTACTTGGTTATTATACCTGGTTATTATTTTAAAAATTGGTCTTAACTTCCTGTTGCTTTTAAAAAGCCTTCACTCTCCAATCATCTGTTCCCGCCTCAGGTCACATGAGAAAGCTTCACAATATTCGGTGTATAGTTTCAGGTTTGAGGCATTAGGTGGTATTTATTTTTTGCCTTTTTACATTTCAAATGACTTTAAAATTCATATTTGGGACGTGTAACTATGAATTATGCAAACCCTCGCACAAAATAAAAGTTTTAGGGCTTTATTTTAATGTCCGATTATTATTTTTCTAAGTTTATTGAACATTTCTGGGAAAAATAAAC
>NW_024582580.1:855984-865272 GCF_018398535.1 Haplochromis burtoni
TAGTTTAAATTCTTTTATTGTCCTATCATTGCTTTATATTGTTATTATTATTTTACATCGTTTCTTTTTAATGGCATTTTTATATTGTTAAACACTTTGTGCAGCATCGTCTGTCTGGAAATGTGCTACATAAATAAATTTCACCTTAAATCAAATTTCCTGTTCTCCAGTGTAACCGGTGGCTTGCACCTTGTTGTAAGCACTCTGTATTTACATCTGTGAAGTCATCTTTTGATTGTAGACCTTAACGGTAATACTAATACCTCCTAAAGAAGTTAGGTGTTGGAAGGCTGCTTTTGTTAACAGTGAAACAATTCTGTCATCATCCACTTTAGCCGTCTCCCGTGGTCTTTGCATTCCTTCCTTTTTAAAAAAATAAAATAAAATAAAAATTCTGATACTTATTTCATTGTTTAGGCTTTACAGGTTTAAACTAGTGTCAGCGTTAATCTCGTTAAAATGATGTTGCATTAACGCAGCAAATCTCAGTTAGCGAGTAAGCACAGATCGCTCTGTGCGTGGGGCAGCCCCTCGCAGTTATGCCGTTAACGTCATTTTGACGAGATTAACGCTGACAACACCAGTTTAAGCAAAAAAGGGAAAAGACAAAGAATGAATTTTAGATAAAGAAAGACCCTAAATCTCAGTAAAAAAAATAAAACATTACACAAAGAAAACACTGTTTTCTAACTGTTTTATTTGTATATTAATTATGACAACAATAAATAACAATAAATAACCTTGTAGTCAGTAAAACTTTCATAAGTCAGCACAACCGTTTGCTGATGGTGAACGTATCAAATTCCATCTTGAAGACAGGAGGCAATAATCTGCTTTGTAAACAGTGAGATTGTACCGCGTTTGTCGAATGTAATGATCATCATTTGTTCTCTTTGTCTACAAATGATACAAACAAACAAAAAATAAATAAATTTAAAAACCATTTTGAAACAAATGGATAACTCGAGTCAGAACTGCTACGATCACTACAGCGAAATGACAAGCGGTGAGAGAAAGAACTGCTCATCTTTGTTGCTTTGGCTCACTTCTCATCTCAAAAATAAATGAAATCTGACCGTCTCAGCGTCTGTTAACATCTTTAACTATTTTAGGACATTTAGGGAAATCACTCCTGTTTATCAGAACTAAATGAAACTCCGGTTTTAGCTGGTTTTTTGCTGTTCTACAGCAGCTCATAGTTTGTTTTAGAACAGATTTTATGGGTGACTTTTAGGGCCCTTCATGGCCTTGCTCCAGGCTATATCTCTATCCTCTGAGCACCATATGCACCAGCATGCACCCGGGGTCCTTGGGCAAAGGCGCTAACCTTGCCTGAGGAAATCATGTCAGTAGAGTCAGCCACTTCCTTTAAACCTATTTTTATGGGAAGGCTTTTTTATATGAATTTCCTTTGAGACGTCTTTTTATCTCCCACAGTTCACAGTCCCCGACATTTTTACTACAATTTATTGGTCTTGGAGTTTGTTTTATTCTGTCTAATGTCAAAATCTCACTGATCTCACAGGTGTAGCGTGAGTACTGAACATACTCGAAGATATGCACAGAAAATGAGCGCCACGTCAGTGCAGAGGAAGATATCGGACCACGTGAAAGTCAACAGACTACAGAAAGATGCAGAGGAGTTTTTCACCTTTGATATTGCAAATCAAAGCATTTGATGCAGCAGGCAAAATTTCATTGCTGTAACTGAAAAATTGTACTCAGTAGTTTGTTTCTATGGCAAATGTCACTTGGGCTCCATGGAGCCAGGCAGCGAAGAAAGGACCCATTAGAGCACGTCAGTATTCATGTTTGGATTTCTTCATGTTCTATTGTGAGTTTGATCCTTTGTTATATTTTTGAATCTGTTTTTGGTGCTCATTTGATTCCTGTCCCAGCTGAGAACTTTCAGGTTGTGTGTGTCCCTGTGTTATTTTCTCTTCATTATTCTAAACTCTTGTGTTCCTTTTGTGTAACAAATGAGTTTTCTGGTGTCTGTGTTAAGTTGGGGTGAAAAATAAAGTGAAAAAAAACAAAAACTTTTTTTTTTTTAAATCACCTGTAGGTCAGAATTTCAACTTATCAACTCAAACTTCTGAGAAAATAATTTTCAATAAGATAATATCCCAAATTTTGACTTATTGACAGCAAAAAAAATAAAAGTTTTTGGTAGCATAAGTAACCTTTCATAGATTGTGGTCTCCTGTGTGTTGCTTTGAGTTTTACCTCCTCCCCAGTGATTACCTAGTTTCTCTGCACCTGTGTATCATATCCCCAGCTGTCTCCACTTCCCTTATTACCCTGTGTGTATAAATAGTCCTTCCCCTGTTGCCTGGTTTGTTGCGAAGAGTTGGATTTTTATATGGTACCTTTTTGGTTTAAGTATTTAAATGTAATAAAATGTTGCATTTTAATCCTTCAATATACAAAAGATGGCAAATATAGCCTTTTGCAGTTTAACTGGTTTTGAGTGATTATGGGAAACTTAAATATGCACTGCTGAGACTTGTAAACGTGAAACTATCAGGAGAAACGAGCCAGAGCAGCTGAGGTAAAACTGTAAAATCATCTGAGACTGAGTCGACTTTGAGTCCTTGGGTAATGGAAAGCTAAAACCCGGAAAAATAGTTGGCAGTGGTCTTAAAAACAAACAAACAAACAAACAAAAACAAAAAAACTGCAGTCAGTTCAACTCAGCGAGCTCTGCTCTCTTTTGTGACAGTGTTTAAAAATAGGCAGTTTAAAGATGAGCAGCACTTCCTCATTGTCTCTGCAGAGATGAGGAGATCCTTGCTTTTCTTTACATTCACTAAGAGGAGGAATGTTACGTGTTTATGCATCTTTGAGGGAGTTGATGTGTGCGCAAAGCTTCAGTGCGGGTCCCAGTTTAAGGTTCATGGTGCTGACCAGGTGATCCTCTGTGAGAAGCAGCAGAGCCTGCCCATCTATTTCTTGGGAGCGAAACTCCTCGGCCACATCAGCACCACCTGATGGAAAGAGAACCGGAGTGGTCATTCTGTGTGACCTCCTCGTTTTCCAGTTCTTAGCTGATAGATGTAGCACCCAGTGTGGTATTCTGCTGCCGAAGCCCATCTCCTTCAGTTTCAATGTGCCAACAGTGCCAAATTTAAAGTAAATCACATTTTTTGCTCAATCTGATGCTCAGCTTGAATTCAAGCAGGTCGCTGAAGATATTTGTGCTAACGAGCAATTGAACAGGTGTACCTAATGAAGTGGCTGGTGGGTGTACACTATGTGCAGTCACCCTTAATCAACCAGCACATGTCCACATGAAACTTTCATGCCTGCAAATCATATTTAACCTGTCAAAAACTGCGAGAGAGAAGCAAAACTTACCTTATAGCAAACCCAACACACCAAACTACAAACCGACACAGACGTGCTGCGAGGTCAGAGGTCGTACTGTTAATGTTTGCCATTTCTTTAGCAATAAAAGCTGTGCCTCAGGAGTGTGAAAAACCGCATTACCTGGCAGGGTGCTGATGTAGGAAGACACTTGCTCCACGTTCCACTGAGACGGACAGCCGACGTCTTCTTCTGCGTCTGAAACGATGATCGTTTCTACGGTCCTCTGCTCCCTCACCCTCTCTTGCGCTCTCTCAGCCTGTTTTCGAAGCCTGGTCGTCATGGGAACGGGAGGTTCTTCCTCCTCTTCCTCCTCCTCATGATGCTCATCTTCCTCTCTCGGTGAACTCTGTTGGGTCTCTTTGGAGCCAAATGACCTGTGGGCCTGAGAAGCACAAAGACACAAAAATTCACAGTGTATTTCAGAGCTGGACTTCATACAGTAACAAACAGAGCAGGTGTTAGACCGTGTCTCAGGTGAGGTTTAATTCTTACCAGTCTGAAATAAATTTTAGTTATAGCTCATTGTAAGTATTGACTTTGAGCTGCAAACCTCGTGGTTCGAGCTCAGTGGAATGTTTCAAGCATCAAATAAACATTTAAATGTCTTTTTAGAAATATTTCCAACCTGTTTCCACCAGAAAAAACATGTATGCATAACCACCTCTGGAGTCTATCAGCCTTCAAAAATCCATTTTTGTTACACCTAACTGTAATAATCATCAGCCTGTAAGTCTGTTCTTCATATTTTTGAATGAAGAGTGATTTAAAACAGCATATAACAGGGCAACATGCTTGAAAGCTCTGCAGCCTTAACATATTTTTGCATGAGTCATTTTAATGTTTGTTTCCAGAGCTGATAGACATCTAAGAATCTGGCCACCGGCAAAGCCCATTCGGCTGTTTTCATTAGAGATCCCCATCTGCCAGCTGACCCGATCACCCCCGATATTCTGTCCAACATGCTGGTTTGCTTACAAATGTGAAGCTGCAGATCGTTTTGTGTCTGCAGTGTGTTTGTGTTGAAAAGAAGTTGCAAAAGAGATGACATGTTTTTCTTTTTGGATTGTGAGAATAAATTGACAAGATGCATACGATGTCGTTTTTACTCACAGCAAAGAGGCAAACCCAACACAACTACCAATAAAGTCCTTCTGGTAGATAAGTGCTATTAGTAAAACCTCCAAAGCTGTTCTTCTTTAAACAAACAGGCTTGCCTTTGTTTGTCATGTGAACATGTAGTTAGTCATTTACTGTTTGCCAAACTTGCACACAAACACTTAACTGATGAGTATTTCAGGAAAGCCAGGGGTGTAATTTCAAGGGGGTATAATCAGATCTAGCCAATATAACCCCCCCAATAAAATTATGAATTGTCTTGCATAAATAGGCTGTTGATTTTCTTTAGTCATTTCTGTTAACACCAGCAAAATAGTTGCATGTTTAATCATCTGGGAATTTACCCAGATTTATTTATTTAGAGAGACAGAGATCCTGACCCCCCTAATGTTCAGCACAAAGTTACGCCCATGAGGAAAGCTGCAGAAAGTGCGATATATGTCGTTTTAACCCTAGAACATTAACGTGGAGTATTAGTGACTGCAGAGCTCCAAACCTCCTCTGATTAACATCAGGATAAAAACTGTTCACAGGGAGCTTCATGCCATCCATTTTAGTGGCTGAGCAGCTCCTGCAGGTAACCCAGTTTTCGTCCATACAGTTTATACATGCATGCATCAGGCCGACGATACTACTGACCTGCATCACAAAGTGCTCTCTGGAGGCTCCGTTGACTCGGCTGGGGGGTCGTCCTCTCCTTCCCAAAGGCCTGTGAGCCAAGCGACCTGCATGCAGCACCGCGATACGCTTGGTGCAGCTCACACTGAACCTGAACAAGTGAAATGTTTGATTAACCCTTAGAGCACAGGTGTGTGTCCTTGATCCAACACAGCTGATTTAAATGGCTAAACGACCTCCTTCAGGTGTCTTGACCCAGGTTGATATCTAAAACCTGCAGGACACCAGCACTCGAGGCCTGGAGTTCGACACCCCTGCCTTAGAGGATCCTGGGGACATGTTGGGCCATTCCATTTTTTTAAATGGTATTTTTGGCGGTGCTGATATTAATTTTATCCTCAGGCCAAAAAATGTCCAATTGAAAATCACTGAAAATACAACTTTTGATGTTTTCTGCAAAAGTGCCTTGCTGCTGAAATGATAAGTGTGTGTCCTACTGATGTTGGATGATGGTGTGCATGTGTGTGCATGTGTGTGCGTGTGTGTGCGTGTGTGCGATGTCCACCTTCAAGTCTGTTCTCTTAGAAGGCCACACTTGGTGTTATGAACTAATTCGATAACAGTGAATGATGAGAACCCTTTCAGAGCTTCAACAATATCTCAGCAGCAGGAACCAAAACAAAATTGGACTTTATTTTGGTTCTCACTCAAGTAGTTTATGCATCTGCATGGCAGCCACAGTTAGAAGTATGCGCAGTAGTGCAGGAGCAGTCATTTTGGAGATGGCAAGACTTTACAGCACACACACAGGCTCTGGAAGTGATCGTGAACCATGAGTGTTAAGATGGCATCATCCTCCTCTGAGGACTCTGAGGCTGACATGGAGGAGGCCTCAGAGGTAGAAATGGACCAGCTGGAGTCCAGCTCTGACTCATCTGAAGGTGAGAGTGGAAAGGTTTGGTTGAAGCAGTGACAGGATAGACTCCTCAATCTCTTCTCCATCTTGGTCAACCCCATATTTTGGTCCCCCACAAAAACTGCAACGCTCTGCTACGCCCCAGCAGCCAGAGGTTTGATCCCTGGAACTACACACTATCCCACCAGCTATGCACTGCTGCTGGATGAAATCCTGCAGCAAACTGTGGCCCTGACAAACCTCTTTTCCTTAGGGTAAAAAGAGTGAGGATTTTTAAGGGTTATTTAAGAGTAAATAAATGCTCTAAGAGCTTGGAAGGAAATGCGTCTGGACTTCTTTAGGTTTTTTGAAAACTATGATGACCTGGATGACAGATAACCTGCACAGATGGTTAATTAGTGCATTCGTCCCTAATGTTATTATATCACATCATCCTTGAAGTCTGTGAATAAGTTGGGAAAGGTAGCATCGGGACTCTGGGCTGTCCTCTTTTTGTTGCTTTGATGGAGACTCAGGGGGAAACCTGGGAGTGATTATCTACTTGCGTCAGCGGGCTGCAGATGTCAGATGATGTAATTCAACTTTACTGACATAGACTGTAATTTTCTGTAGTTTCTGCGGAAGAAAAAAGTGCTTTGTTGTTAAAGCAGACAGTTCGTGAGTGTTGCTCATGTTTTCCACAGACTAAGACAGTGTGGTGAACCTCAGCCGAATGACACACACCAACACTGAAAACAACAAAATAAAAAGATTCAAAATAATGAATCATCATTGTTCTCACGGACAAAGATCAACTTTTCATAACAAACCATAAAATATTACAATTTACACAGACTTTGCATTATGCATCGGCCCTGTGTTGTGAAACGCTGATTCTTGGATTTTTCTTGCCATCATAAATTCTTATTTTGTGTTTCTTTTTAACACACCCCTTGTGTTCCTCTTGTGAGTGCTTCTTCCAGCGTACTTCCTGTTTTATTTTGAAGGTGGGATCCTAATGTGGTTTTCCACTACTACTACTACTACTATGTCCTTTTACTTCCCATCTTTGCTCTTTTAATTTCTGATTTAGGTTACCTGTTCCCTAAGTCTGCATGTCTTAACCCCTTTTTATTTCATAGTTTGCAAGTGCCCAATGCATCTGCTCCATCGCTTCACATTATTTTCTCCCATCGGTGATGGGAGAGGAGGAGGTGAGGAAGAGACATGAGAACAAATGAGCTGAGGGAACAGGCACTTAGAAAATTGAGTCATCCTCACAAATGTCACACCTCATTTTAAAGAGATGCCAATGAAATGTGTCATTTTTGTTCTAGCAGACCCACAGCTGGATTTTATGACATCAGACATAACTGTGCTCATGACAATTTCTAATAAATAAATAAATAGAATTACTTTAATTTAACACATGGTGCTTTTTTGTGCAGGGCAGAAACTTTGATCATGTTAAATAATGTGAAAAAAGGATGACTTGTTTAAAAAGAATCCTCCTCCCACTATGACTTGTATATTCCAGCTGTTTCCCACAACTCTTTTATATGCTAAAGGTAAATAAATACATCCACAGTGGACACGCATTTGCATTCTCAATTATAGCTAAAGCCTCCTCTCTCCTCAGTCCTCCTGATATATTTTAGGAATTGAGATTTCCTTCAACATGGTGAACTGAGATTGATTTCATGGTCATGGGCAGCAGGATGGAGGTGATGAAGCGCCTGTTTTTTCATGCTGGAGGACCACTGAGCTTACGTGATGGCTTCAGGTCACAAAAATTGGTCTGATTTTAGTGAAAGTCACACACGATGACCATAATGATGGGTCTTCGTCTGAGCTGTGCTCAGGTTGCTCATATTGGTCGTTTTACTGCCACTTTTCCGTTCTGCACTTCCCAGATTACAATAACCTGTGAGTTGTGATGCATCATGAACCAAAGGAGCTACTAGATGATTAAGGTTTTGTTTTTGCTTGGTTGTTTTTTTGTTTCAGCTGTTTCAGTGTCGTTCTTTATGTTGGCGATTGAACTGTCTTTGGCCTGGTTGTCTGTGTTGGTTATAGGTTAAAACCCCTTCTTTCTTTTTTTTTCTTTTTTTTGTGGCAGCAGTTTTTTTTAGCATATTTTTATAAGTTTTCCCAGCAGAACTCTCACCTGGATCTCATGTTGTTAGTCTGAACTTCAAATATATCATCCAGTCATCCCCACAAAATGTTCCCAGGGTTAAGGTAATTTGTTTTTGTTTGTTTTTTTAAAACAGCTAACAGCACTGTAGCCTAACAGAACCAAAACATTAATTGTTTTGGAGCTATTTTCATCAGTGGATTAATTCAGATTTCAGTCCCTGCTGAGTATTTACTGTATGATGTACACTCACATAGCACATATATTTGTGCTAACTGGTCGTTAGCACAAATATTTAATCAGCCTATCACACTGCAGAATGGCCAGACTGTTTCAAGTTGATAGCAAGGCAACAACTCAGATAGCCATTAACAACTCATTATAACCAAGGTATGCAGACGTAAAACCTTGAATCAGATGTGCTACAGTAGCAGGAGACCACAGTGGATACCACTCCTGTCAGCTAAGAACAAAACACTAAGGCTCTAGTTCACAGGAGCTCACCAAAACTTGCAATAGATGATTGTAAAACTATTGCTCGTCCTCGATTTTCTTGGTACACTTTGGGCCTCTTGTACCGACTGAGCACCATTAAAACACCACAGCCTACCCGAGCTGCAGACTATGTCTATCCCTTTATGACTATAGTGTAACAATCTAATAATAGCTTCTTTCAGCAGGATAACACCAAAACCCCAAAGCTCAAATCATCTCAAACTGGTTTCTTTAACATGGCAATGACTTCACTGTAAATGCCCTCCACAGTCACCAGATCTCAGTCTAGTAGAGCACCTTTGAGATGTGGTGCAATAAGCAAAGCTTATGAGCTTATGGCTGATGAGCGTCTCGTAATAACCTACAGTTTGTTCATGTTAATAGAGTGAATCACTGAAACTATGTTTCTTTTGTAATAAATAATTACACTAGAGGACAAAACTTAGTACGTTGTGTAAATGTTTTATTTACCTTCTGACACACGACATGGAGCAGAAGCGTTTGGAGCGCAGAAACGTGCAAGCGTAGCCGCTGCTTCCACAGTACTCACACTGCAACACGTCTGGCACACTCTCCCCGAGCTCTGCAACTTCAGAGGACCAGCTGTTAATCATGCATGTTCACACACACACACACACACACACACACACACACACAC